>NC_084995.1:46725942-46735942 GCF_963854185.1 Sardina pilchardus | reverse complement strand
GTATAGGACAGTAATAATATAGTATATATTGTATAGGACAGTAATAATATAGTATATATTGTATAGTAGGACAGTAATAATATAGTATATATTGTACAGTAGGACAGTAATAATATAGTATATATTGTATAGTAGGACAGTGATAATATAGTATATATTGTATAGGACAGTAATAATATAGTATATATTGTATAGTAGTACAGTAATAATATAGTATATATTGTATAGGACAGTAATAATATAGTATATATTGTATAGGACAGTAATAATATAGTATATATTGTATAGTAGGACAGTAATAATATAGTATATATTGCATAGTACAGTAATAATATAGTATATATTGTATAGGACAGTGATAATATAGTATATATTGTATAGGACAGTGATAATATAGTATATATTGTATAGTACAGTAATAATATAGTATATATTGCATAGTAGTACAGTAATAATATAGTATATATTGTATAGTAGGACAGTAATAATATAGTATATATTGTATAGTACAGTAATAATATAGTATATATTGTATAGGACAGTGATAATATAGTATATATTGTATAGTACAGTAATAATATAGTATATATTGTACAGTACAGTAATAATATAGTATATATTGTATAGTACAGTAATAATATAGTATATATTGTATAGTACAGTGATAATATAGTATATATTGTATAGTAGGACAGTGATAATATAGTATATATTGTATAGTACAGTAATAATATAGTATATATTGTATAGTAGGACAGTGATAATATAGTATATATTGTATAGGACAGTAATAATATAGTATATATTGCATAGGACAGTAATAATATAGTATATATTGTATAGGACAGTAATAATATAGTATATATTGTATAGTACAGTAATAATATAGTATATATTGTATAGTAGGACAGTGATAATATAGTATATATTGTATAGTACAGTAATAATATAGTATATATTGCATAGTAGGACAGTAATAATATAGTATATATTGTATAGTACAGTAATAATATAGTATATATTGTATAGTACAGTAATAATATAGTATATATTGTATAGTAGGACAGTATGGTAATAATATAGTATATATTGTATAGTAGGACAGTAATAATATAGTATATATTGTATAGTACAGTAATAATATAGTATATATTGTACAGTAGGACAGTAATAATATAGTATATATTGTATAGGACAGTAATAATATAGTATATATTGTATAGGACAGTAATAATATAGTATATATTGTATAGTACAGTAATAATATAGTATATATTGTACAGTAGGACAGTAATAATATAGTATATATTGTATAGTAGGACAGTAATAATATAGTATATATTGTATAGTACAGTAATAATATAGTATATATTGTATAGTACAGTAATAATATAGTATATATTGTATAGTACAGTAATAATATAGTATATATTGTACAGTAGGACAGTAATAATATAGTATATATTGTATAGTACAGTAATAATATAGTATATATTGTATAGTACAGTAATAATATAGTATATATTGTATAGTAGGACAGTAATAATATAGTATATATTGTATAGTAGGACAGTGATAATATAGTATATATTGTATAGGACAGTAATAATATAGTATATATTGTATAGTACAGTAATAATATAGTATATATTGTATAGTAGGACAGTAATAATATAGTATATATTGTATAGGACAGTAATAATATAGTATATATTGTATAGGACAGTAATAATATAGTATATATTGTATAGTAGGACAGTAATAATATAGTATATATTGTATAGTAGGACAGTGATAATATAGTATATATTGTATAGTACAGTAATAATATAGTATATATTGTATAGTAGTACAGTAATAATATAGTATATATTGTATAGTAGGACAGTAATAATATAGTATATATTGCATAGTACAGTAATAATATAGTATATATTGTATAGTACAGTAATAATATAGTATATATTGTATAGTACAGTAATAATATAGTATATATTGTATAGTATAGTAATAATATAGTATATATTGTATAGTAGGACAGTAATAATATAGTATATATTGTATAGTAGGACAGTAATAATATAGTATATATTGCATAGTACAGTAATAATATAGTATATATTGTATAGTACAGTAATAATATAGTATATATTGTATAGTACAGTAATAATATAGTATATATTGTATAGTACAGTGATAATATAGTATATATTGTATAGTACAGTGATAATATAGTATATATTGTATAGTAGGACAGTAATAATATAGTATATATTGTATAGTACAGTAATAATATAGTATATATTGTATAGTAGGACAGTAATAATATAGTATATATTGTATAGTACAGTGATAATATAGTATATATTGTATAGTACAGTGATAATATAGTATATATTGTATAGTACAGTAATAATATAGTATATATTGTACAGTACAGTAATAATATAGTATATATTGTATAGTACAGTAATAATATAGTATATATTGTATAGTAGGACAGTGATAATATAGTATATATTGTATAGTAGGACAGTGATAATATAGTATATATTGTATAGGACAGTAATAATATAGTATATATTGTACAGTACAGTAATAATATAGTATATATTGTATAGTACAGTAATAATATAGTATATATTGTATAGGACAGTAATAATATAGTATATATTGTACAGTACAGTAATAATATAGTATATATTGTATAGTACAGTAATAATATAGTATATATTGTATAGTACAGTAATAATATAGTATATATTGTATAGTACAGTAATAATATAGTATATATTGTATAGTAGGACAGTAATAATATAGTATATATTGTATAGTACAGTAATAATATAGTATATATTGTATAGTACAGTAATAATATAGTATATATTGTATAGGACAGTAATAATATAGTATATATTGTATAGTAGGACAGTGATAATATAGTATATATTGTATAGTACAGTAATAATATAGTATATATTGTATAGTAGGACAGTAATAATATAGTATATATTGTATAGTACAGTAATAATATAGTATATATTGTATAGTAGGACAGTAATAATATAGTATATATTGTACAGTACAGTAAAAATATAGTATATATTGTATAGTACAGTAATAATATAGTATATATTGTATAGTAGGACAGTAATAATATAGTATATATTGTATAGTAGGACAGTAATAATATAGTATATATTGCATAGTAGGACAGTAATAATATAGTATATATTGTATAGTACAGTAATAATATAGTATATATTGTATAGTAGTACAGTAATAATATAGTATATATTGTATAGTACAGTAATAATATAGTATATATTGTATAGTACAGTAATAATATAGTATATATTGTATAGTACAGTAATAATATAGTATATATTGTATAGTACAGTAATAATATAGTATATATTGTATAGTAGGACAGTAATAATATAGTATATATTGCATAGGACTAATAATATAGTATATATTGTATAGTAGGACAGTGATAATATAGTATATATTGTATAGTACAGTAATAATATAGTATATATTGTATAGTACAGTAATAATATAGTATATATTGTACAGTAGGACAGTAATAATATAGTATATATTGTATAGTACAGTAATAATATAGTATATATTGTATAGTAGGACAGTGATAATATAGTATATATTGTATAGTACAGTAATAATATAGTATATATTGTATAGTAGGACAGTATCGTAGTGTAGTAAAGTAAAGTATAGTAGCACTATAGAGAAGCAACAGAACGGGAGGATGGCGGGATATGACCTTAAGATACGGGATAAACCTGGAAAAACGAGAGTGTTGGCTGGAATGGGTTAGTGTGTGTGTGTGTGTGTGAATTGTGCATGTGTGTGCTTACATGAGCTAGTCGGTCGAAGCGGGCAAACAGCTCGTTGAGCATGCGCACAAGCTCCTGGGCAGTAAGCGTGGTGGACAGATTGGTGAAGCCCTTCACATCAGCAAACAAGATGCTGTAACACACACACACACACACACACACACACACACACACACAGATAACCAGAGAGAAGTTTAGTTCGGTAATAATAATAACAATAATAATAACTAGAAATTGTAATTCCATGGAAGGTATTACCATTGCATGTAAATGTAAAAAGGTTGCTGTGTAAAACATTGTATTAGTTAAAAAGACAACATACTGTATGACACAATAAGAATAGATGAATAACAATAACCCAATTACAGTTCCACTGAAATTACTTGGAAACCCACATTTAAAAAGTGATTCATGAAAATGCATTAAAATTGTAGATAGTATTTTGGAAAATAACTCTTCATTTATTAAAATAATAGACTGAAATAAAGTTGCCAACTTCAAACGAGTTGCAAGCGATGACACTTTGTTTAGTAGGCCTACTGAAGTTCACCTACAGTGAAACGAATGATGCTATGCAGCAACAGGTAGGCTGAGGAAATGATATAGCAAATATAACGTTAGCTAGCTTGCCAACAACAAACATGATGGCAATGATGAGAATGATAACAATGTAGCGCTAAATGTCGATCAGGTTGGACTTCACTTAAAACGCTGGGTGAAGATCGGTGTCGTGTAGGCTGCTCTGTCGAGATGGCTAAAAGCCCTTGCAGCCCACCCGACGTTACAGCTTAATGAGTAGACATAACATTCAGGTTGCAGCGGTGGCATGGCTTTAGTTTGGATCAAAGATCCTTGATTACTGACAGCGGAGCACTGACGTAACAACTAATCTTTGCCGCCAAAGGGTCTCAATGTAAACTCTATGGGAATTTTAAACTCTTTTATCGTAAATATCTCAAAAAGTACGAAGTTCACAAATGTCAAAAATACAATCATCAAATCTCTGTTACAATATCTTTGTAGGAGTGCTTGAATGACGTTCATGGCATTTACATGCAATGTAATAATAATATGCTTTATTTGAATAGCACCTTTCATATACAGCCCTGCTGAAAAAAACAGCCTGACCAGCGACAGGTGGTTTGCTGGTTGACCAGCTTGTTAACCAGCTTCTTTAACCACCTTATGATGGTTGACCAGCTAGACCAGCAAAACTCTCACAAAAACATACCTTCAGCTGGTTTACCCAGCTTACAATGGTAATTCAACTGGTTTTGCTTAGTTCCACCTCAAGCTGGTCATTTTAGTTGGTGTTGCTGGTCTACATTGCTGTTTTTTACTGGCCATGCCAGCTTATGTTGGTCATTCTAGAAAGCCAGCTTGACCATCTTTATCAAGCTTGACAGGCTGGTCACCAGCATGACCATCTTAAACCAGTTATATCCCAAATGACAGACTGGTCACACCAGCACGACCAGCTTCCTCAGACAGTCACGCCAGCATGTCTAGCTGGTGGCCTAACCAGCTACATCAGCAAAGACCAGCAATAGCTGGAAGAAACCAGCAAAGACCAGCTAAAACCAGCTGAAACCAGCTACCAGCCTAAGCTGGGCCCTGTAACTCGAAGCACACGTTAGCTGCTCTTAGACCTTACGCATATCTTAAGCCTATCGTAAAAAGATACGCATGTAACTCAAATGATTCGCAAGTCTACGTGTAACGTAACTTAAGACAAAAGTTACGACTGCTTCATACGACACGTAACGCTGTCGTAAGTGTCTGAACAACCAAGGATAACCAAGGCTACTGTCATTTGCATTCATGCTTGCCCTCATGCATTCTCTTCGCCTCCGTTATTTTAGCAATTGAGCATTCGTTTCCTGCCATTCGCGTCTTGTGTGCTCCTCACCCAGCTGTTTACGGTTTCTGTTTTCACGTCCCAAATCTTCTTTCTAGAATGTATCTTTGTGTTCGTCAGCTTGAGAACATTTTTTTTTTTTAATCCCTCTACCTAAGTGACAGTTATTTCATTAGGCAGCTGTAAGAGCTTTTATTCATCACAAGAGCAGCTTGGATGAACAGCATTTTCAAGTTGACAGGGGGAAACGGATGCTGATTCCCTCGTTACTACAACATTTACAGTGGTTGCTCTTTCGAGTTACAGTTTAAGTTGCGTGCATCTCACGTGTGACTTGCGACAAGTTTCAGTTACACCCGGATCGTTAAGATTTACGAGTTCGTAAGCCATGCGTAACGTAAAGTTAAGTTTGATTTTTCGAGTTACAGGGCCCTGGTTTCTTACGGGTTTTTTCAGCAGGGCTACCCTTAAATGGTGGACGGTTACCTGACGTTCTCATAGCGGTGGATGTCTTTGAGCCGTAATGGTGGACGGTTACCTGACGTTCTCATAGCGGTGGATGTCTTTGAGCCGTAATGGTGGACGGTTACCTGACGTTCTCATAGCGGTGGATGTCTTTGAGCCGTAATGGTGGACAGTTACCTGACGTTCTCATAGCGGTGGATGTCTTTGAGCCGTAATGGTGGACAGTTACCTGACGTTCTCATAGCGGTGGATGTAGATCTTGTGAAACTGGTGCTGCAGGGTCTCGTCCTCCACACTGGCCATGTCATTGATCATCTCCAGAACCACGAAACGGGGAAGCACAGAGAGAACCAAACGCTCCTGACAAAACACACACACACGTCAAGACACACACACACACACACACACACACACACACCTCAACACACACACACACACACACACACACACGTCAAGACACACACACACACACACAAACACACACACGTCAAGACACACACACACACACACAAACACACACACACACACACAGACATACACACACACACACCTCAACACACACAGACACACACCTCAACACACACACACACACACGTCAAGACACACACACACACACACACACCTCAACACGTCAAGACACACACACACACACACACCTCAACACACACAGACATACACACACATACACACACCTCAACACACACAGACACACACACACACACACACCTCAACACACACAGACACACACACACACACACACACCTCAACACACACAGACACACACACACACACACACACACACCTCAACACACACAGACAAACACACACATACACACACCTCAACACACACAGACACACACACGTCAACACACACACACACACACACACACACCTCAACACACACAGACACGCACACGTCAACACACACAGACACACACACACACACACACACATACACACACACACATACACACACACACACACACACACACACACACACACACACACACACACAGGTCAACACACATCAACACACACACACACGTCAACACACACACACACACACAGGTCAACACACATCAACACACACACACACACACACACACACACACACACACGTCAACACACACACACACACACACGTGTCAACACACAGACACAAATCAACACACACACACACACAGGTCAACACACAGAGACAAACGTCAACACACACACACACACACACACACACCAAATGCCAACGCGCGCGCACACACACACTCTCACACACACACACACACACACACACAGCAACACACATGTACAAGCATACACACACTCATACACATACACATAACATTAACATACACATACACATACACATACACATACACATACACATACACATTCACATACACACACACACACACACACACACAGCAACACACATGTACAAGCATACAAACACTTATACACATACACGTACGTACACGTACACGTACACATACACATTCACATACACACACACAAGTAAACAAACAGTAAAAAAAGGAAGAAACACACATATGCACACATACTGTACTTAAACACAGACACACACAAAAAGCAGCAACTGCCACTGGCACACACATAGTCAGGAATAAAATTATTCATACCCCTAGCAAATATTGATTTGATGTTGATTTTGATGTTTGTTCTGACTTAAAATGACACTGGTACATGGCTTAAGGTTGTTTGACAATGTGGTAGAAACATGGAATAAAAAAAATATTTTTATATTTTTTATGAAAATGGCATGCAAAATTATTCGTACCATTTTAAAATAATAAAACCCCACACTTGAAATGGACATAATGGGCATACATGGTGATTAATGCATTTAATAACGTCATTAGTGATTAATGGCGTCATTAGTGATTAATGCGTTTAATAGCGTCATTAGAGACTAATGCGTTTTATAACGTCATTAGTGATTAATGCATTTAATACCGTCATTAGTGATTAATGCGTTTTATAGTGTCATTAGAGACTAATGCGTTTTATAACGTCATTAGTGATTAATGCGTTTAATAGCGTCATTAGTGATTAATGCGTTTTATTGTGTCATAGCAACATTAGTGATTAATGTGTTTAATAGCATCATTAGTGATTAATGCGTTTAATAGCGTCATAGCAACATTAGTGATTAATGCGTTTAATAGCGTCATTACTGATTAATGTGTTTAATAGCGTCATCAGTGACTAATGTGTTTAATAGTGTCATAGCAACATTAGTGACTAATGTGTCATTAGTGTCATTAGTGATTAAGGCGAGACACTACAGGTGAATAGGGTACAAATTTTAATTAGCAGATATCACTATGAAACTTCCCCAGTTGATTACTGACATCAACATAAGAAAAAAATGTATTACAAGTTTTTTTGTAATTTAATGTTTAAATATGCAAAGTAGGCTAATTTGCATATATTTTTAAATACATAATCTGAGTTTTGGATAAAGCCAGGTTCAAAATTGTTTTTTCATTGTGTTAATATATTAGATGGGAGAATAATTACGGAGGGATTTATGAATATCTACTTCTGTTGTCTTGTAAATCAGCATATCTTGTCAATAGCCTTGAAAAATCGTTTTTTGCCATGTTTTTAAGCATAAAATGTCAAATATATATCAGGTTGGGTATAATATATCAACAAACCCCTGTGTAAAAGTCTTGTAAATATAGTTTGGTATAAGACTGGAAAGTTTGGCACATGTAAGTGCTTCAGAAGTGGAGATTATGTTCTCAGAGTGGGAGAAGAAAACAGCCTTGAAACACAGCCAATGGGATACGTTCTAAGCCTAGACTCGCTTTTGAACTTTCGCGATTGGTTGCTAATACAAAGGAAATGTCCATATTTGGATTGCATAGCGTCATTCAGGAGAAACAGGGCTTTTCAACGGTGTCACACACGATATGATTTGGATCACGTCGTGGTAGTACATGACACTTTAGAATGGGAACTTTTGGTGAAATTAGGAGAAATATATAGGCGCGAGTAGACAAAATGTCATGAAATAAACTCCTAAATGTGCAAATCGGACTTTATTGTTGTAGTAGGGTGGTAGAATACATGCTAAGGTAGCAAACTGAAAAAAACAGTGTTTTCCCCTGCCGTGTCTCGCCTTAATGCGTTTAATAGCGCCATTAGTGATTAATGCGTTTAAAAGCGTCATAGCAACACTAGTGACTAATGTGTTTAATAGCGTCATTACTGATTAATGTGTTTAATAGCGTCATCAGTGATTAATGTGTTTTATAGCGTCATTAGTGATTAATGTGTTTAATAACGTCATTAGTGATTAATGCGTTTAACAGCGTCATTTCTGACTAATGCCTTTTACAGCGTCATTAGTGACTAATGCGTTTAAAAGTGGCATTAGTGATTAATGGGTTTAATAACGTCATTAGTGATTAATGCGTTTAAAAGCGTCATAGCAACATTGGTGACTAATGTGTTTAATAGCGTCATTACTGATTAATGTGTTTAATAGCGTCATTAGTGATTAATGTGTTTTATAGCGTCATCAGTGATTAATGTGTTTAATAACGTCATTAGTGATTAATGCGTTTAACAGCGTCATTTCTGACTAATGCGTTTTACAGCGGCATTAGTGATTTATGGGTTTAATAACGTCATTAGTGATTAATGTGTTTAATAACGTCATTAGTGATTAATGTGTTTAATAGCGTCATTAGTGATTAATGCGTTTTATAGCGTCATTGGGCAATCATGTTTCATCGCATATGCGCGTTTCAGAATGTTCGAATTCGCCAGCGTGCGTGTAGTTGTGTGA
>NC_084995.1:46708442-46718442 GCF_963854185.1 Sardina pilchardus | reverse complement strand
GTGTGCGTGTGTGTGTGTGTGTGTGTGTGTAAAAGAGAGAGGGGTGTATAAATAGCAGAAGTGGGTGGAAATGTAGAGGACCCTGTGACTCATTCACCCCAGCACATCTCTTCTCTCCACTTCTCTCTTTCCTCCCTCTCTCTCTCTCTCTCTCTCTCTCCAACACATAGCTTCTATCCCCCTCTCTCTCTAGCTCTCTCTCTTGCTCTCTCTCTCCAACACATAGCTTCTATCCCTCTCTCTCTCTCTCTCTCTCCAACACATAGCTTCTATCCCCCTCTCTGTCTCTCTTGCTCTCTCTCTCTCTTCCTCCCCCTCTGTCTCTCTTGCTCTCTCTCTCTCTTTCCAACACATAGCTTCTATCCCTATCTCTCTCTCTCTCTTCCTCCCTCTCTCTCTCTCTTCCTCTTGCTCTCAATTTCAATTCAATTCAGTTCAATTGCGCTTTATTGGCATGACAAAGCATTTCTTATAGTACATATAAAACAACAAAAACAAAGCATCTCTCACACAATATGATTCCTGCCAGGAAAGCATTACACTCAACAGATGATAGTCCTATGGCAAATGAGTTAAATAACTTGTACCTTTAGGTTTGACACACAGGAGTATTTTCATGAATGTGACAATATCATTAGCACTATATCAGTAGGGGGTGATACCCAAAGAATAGACATAGACCACAATGAAGCATTAACACTGTTTAAAAGATTAGACACAAATAAAGCAGCAGGCTCGGATGGTGTCTCATCTTTCCTTTTAAAGACTTGTGCGGAGGAACTTACACCAGCTTGGGTCCCTGTCTACCAAAGGTCAGTAGATTCGCACACAGTCCCATCTCTGTGGAAAAGGGCAACTATCATTCCCCTCCCAAAAAAAGTCCCCAAAGAAAATAACGACTTTAGACCTGTAGCCTTGACTTCCATTGTAGTCAAGTGCTTAGAGAAGTTGATTGTGGGGAAGCTGAGGTCAAACTTACAGGGACAGTTAGATTCATATCAGTTTGCCTATAAAGACAACCGTGGCACTGATGATGCAATTCTTACTATAACACATTCAATCCTACAACACCTTGAAAATCCTAAAGCCTACGCCAGATTATTGTTTGTTGACTTTAGCTCTGCATTTAACACCGTGCAGCCACACATCCTTCTCAGTAAACTCAAACAGATATGGAGCAGGAGGTGGATCATTTTGTGCAGTGGTGTGGTGACCACCACCTCACTATTAACACAAAAAAACAGAAGAAATGGTCTTTGACCCAGGTCATGTGGGGGACCACACTCCGTTACTGATTCAGAGTGTCAATATTGCTCAGGTTGATTCATACAAATACCTGGGTGTGCATATTGACAATAACCTGTCCTGGAATGTCCATGGTAATAGTGTGTGTACTAGGATCCAGCAGAGATTTCACTTTCTACGTAGACTAAGGGTGTTTGGTGTACAACAGAAGGTGATGTTGGTTTTCTATTGTGCTGTGATTGAAAGTGTATTTCGTTATGCAATCCCTGTCTGGTTTGGCAACTTAAGCCTACCTTACACTAACGAGATTTGGGAAAGATTCTTGAAAGATTGTAGTCTTTGAACTAATGCCCATCATTCAAGCTTTACTCAAAAGACTACAATCTTTCAAGAATCTTTCCCAAATCTTGTCAGTGTAAGGTAGGCTTAACCTGTAAAGTTGAAGTCCCAAATCAACAGACTAGTTCACACTGCATTTAAAGCGATGGGAGTGAAGGACTACCCCACTATTCAGATAATATTGGAGGAAACTGCAATGAGAAAATCTAAAAAAAATGATTGCAGATCCCTCTCATGTCTTAAACCCAGAATATAAACTGCTACCTTCTGGCAGACCTTACAACATTCCAGTTAAAAATAAGAAAAGGTATTTAAACCGGTACAAATTCTCATTTATTCCACTCTCTGTTAACCTGTTGAATTCAGGCCGTCAGCGGAGGATTCTTTTACTGTAATGCAATGTATGTATGCATGTATGTATGTAGGTATGTACAGTATGTATGTATGTATGTATGTAGGCACTTTATGATTGCACTGTCAGCACTTTCTGGTGTTATGTTATATGCGATGTAGCAGCCTGTTTGCCCCTTGGGACATAATAAGGCAATCTTAATCAAACACATAGCTTCTATCCCCCCTCTCTTCCTCTTCCTCTTCCTCTCTCTTCCTCCATCTTCCTCTTCCTCTCTCTTCCTCCCTCTTCCTCTTCCTCTCTCTTCCTGCCTCTTCCTCTTCCTCTCTCTTCCTCTCTCTTCCGCCCTCTTCCTCTCTCTTCCTCTTCCTCTCTCTCCCTCCCTCTTCCTCCCTCTTACTCTTCCTCTCTCTGTCTCTTCCTCCCTCTCTCTCTCTCTTTCTTCCTCTCTCTTCCTCCCTCTTCCTCTTCCTCTCTCCCTTTCTCTGTCTCTCTTTCTTTCTCTTCCTCCCTCTCTCTGTTCCTCTCTCTCTATCTCTCTCTCGCTTCCTCTCTCTCCCCCTCTCTCTCTCTCTTCCTTCCTCTTCCTCCCACTCTCTCTCTTCCTCTCTCTTCCTCCCTCTCTCTCTCTCTTCCTCCCTCTTCCTCTCTCCATCTCTCTGTCTCTCTTCCTTCCTCTTCCTCCCTCTTCCTTTCTCTTCCTCTCTCTCCCTCTCCCTATTTCTATCTATGCCTCTCTCTCTAACTCTTTGTTCCCCCTCTCTCTCTTAAAGGAGCATTTCACTCATTTACATTAAGCTTTTTATTGTTAGAAACCCAGTCATATTTTTGAATGGTCGTACATCATTTCCTCATTTTCCCCTGCCCTGAGATGGGAGAAAAAAGCCGAAAATGTACTTTTGGGTCATGTGGATAAAAGCCAACAACTCCCAGAATTCCCTGCCTTTCACTGCCTTACCAAGCACCCACCAGGAAGTAGACAAGTACACAGAAGGACTCATTAATGTAACATTTTGGCATTAAAACGATCATTGTTTTATGTTGCACTCAATCTTGTGGCCATATATCAATGTTGCTGGTCTTCAAAAGGAATTATCGAAAAAATCGTTAATTTTACGTATTTCCATGTCAAATGTCCCGCAAATTGACAGCATATGCTAGAATACCCGACCTTTAACAAGTATTAGTATCGCTAATACTATTTGTGCAATAACTTTAGGATTAGGATAACTGACCTTGTGAGAGCTAGTCCATTCTAGTTTGAGCCAGCCCAGGCAAAGGCTAATCGACAGCCAATGATCCTAATCGACGTCCAGGCTTGCTGCAGGCCTTGATGGAGGCCTTGATGTTCTGTGCTGTATTACAGCTCGTACAGGTCATCTCGTGCATCAAATTCACATACCAGATCTTCAGAATTCCCATTTGCCATATCAGTTTCAATATCAGCATTCAATGAATTAGTATTTAATATTAAATCGTAGTTACTTATCAGCTTTCTCCACAGACCGGGAGCCTATAGCTTCCAATCAAGATGGCGGCTATATATTTTAGTTTCTGCAAGTCCCACCGCTAGCGCCCCCTCTTGGAAAAATGAGGAAGGTGTTTGTAGTTTCACCTACTCAACAAAGATATAGGACTTCCTGCTTTCAATGATGTAAAATGACGATTTTTACATCATTGAAAGCAGGAAGTCCAACATTGAAAACCGTATTTCTCCCGTCTCAAGGCAAACTGAGGGAATGATGCACGGCCATTCAAAAACATGACTGGTTTTCTAAAGAAACAAAGCTTAATGCTAATCGGTGAAGTGTCCCTTTAAGGCCTAAACACACCAACCCGATAATTGGGGCGGTCGGGGACTCGAGTCTGTTTGGTGTGTCCCACCAGTCGTCGTTGGCGTTGGGGCTCATTTTGGCCAGTTTTGGCCGACTTGACATGTAGAGTCGGCCAGTGGCCGTCGGCTTCAATTACCAATCGGATTGGTTGAGTCCTAACCCTTCGAAACATCTAGGTAGCAGAGGGCGGCTTCGTTTAAACTTACCATTAGCCCTACATTCAGCGATGTAAGTTTCAAACCCATTTTGATCAACTTTACTAGCAATTTTTGCTAGAACTAGGTTCCTGAACGTATGTTATTTCAGGTTATTTCTCATTCACTTTTTGTGTACTGTGCTAATATTAGCTAGCAATTTAGCTAGCTAGGTTAATGGGCGAAAAGTAATTTATTCCGGTATTTAGGGTTATTTATGCCCAAGAGAGTGTTTCGTTGGCATGACACACAAGCAATGACAATAAAATAATACACACTATACAATTAGATCTATATTTTCTTATTGCTTAATCAGAGAAGTCCGAAAACTAGTTGGGAGAATCCTGCATGATACCTACTCGGCTGACTGAAGCCTGCAGTTATGGGTAATGTATCACACTTTGCCCACACGCAGAACGGACAATCGGTGTCGGCGTCGCTTCAGTGTGTTCAGTGGCACTTTTTTGACCGACCAGGGGAGACGAGAGCCCGACTGATAGTGCGACTGCTTTTCTGCTGACGGTCGGCCTGTCGGGTTGGTGTGCTTAGGCCTTTACTCTAAAACACACCTGACTTAGACTGACACCTTATCCTTATCTACTTGATTGACTCAATGAGTTTCAGCCTTTCTTTAACAATAAAACAAAGTTAAGATTTTGAAGGTTTTTCAGCTTTTGGAGGTTTGCTTGTAGACAGGGAAAACATTTTGGGGCACAGAGAGGGTATGTGCACAGGCAAACTATGCAGGTTAAAGAATTTAAAGGTACACTATGCAGATTTAGGTGTTTAAAGCAAACTAAGCAGGTTTAGGTGTTTAAAGGTACACTATGTAGATGTAGGTGTTTAAAGGCAAACTATGCAGATTTAGGTGTTTAAAGGTACACTATGCAGATTTAGGTGTTTAAAGGCAAACTATGCAGATTTAGGTGTTTAAAGGTACACTATGCAGATTTAGGTGTTTAAACGCAAACTAAGCAGGTTTAGGTGTTTAAAGGTACACTATGCAGATTTAGGTGTTTAAAGGCAAACTATGTAGATTTAGGTGTTTAAAAGTAAACTATGCAGATTTAAGTGTTTAAAGGTACACTATGCAGGTTTAGGGCTTAAAAGAACACTATGCAGGTTTAGGGTTTAAAGGTACACTATGCAGGTTTAGGGCTTAAAAGAACACTATGCAGGTTTAGGGTTTAAAGGCACTGTTGGCTACTGTAGAACTCCCTTTAGAATTGCAATATGTTTATGTTTTACTCTGCTGTTGTAAATAGCAAATACCTATTACAAGTTTGTTTACCATAAAAATTGGCTATGGAAAGGTTATATGATAATTGACTGTCATGCTCCAAAGAGACAAAATGTTAGTTGATGGGATATTACACTGTTAATGTGCATTTTATGCATTAAAGTAATTTTGGACTAAAGTTTGAGGAGATCATGTTGATGCACCGTAGTCAAAGCCAAGTGACTTAAATACGTCTCACACACACACACTCAAATACACACACAGAGACACACACTCAAATACACACACACACACACACACACACAGACCTAAACACACACACACACACACACACACACACACACACACAGACACACACTCAAACACACACACACACACACACACACACACACCCAGACACACACAGACACACACACAGACACACACTCAAACACACACACACACACACACACACACACACACACACACACACACACTCACACACACACATACACACACACACACACACACACACACACACAGACACACACTCAAACACACACACACACACACATACACACAGACACACACACACACACACACACACACACACACACTCCTCACCTGATCAGCTGGTTGGCTGAGAGCCTGCAGGGTGAGGTGAAGGGCAGAGGTGAGTGTTCCCGTGGCAACGGCCCATGGCAAAGGCAGTGGCAACATGCTGTAGGTGGCGAACAGTGTGAAGAGCACATAACCCACTCCGTCTCCCAGGAGACCGTAACCAAGGCTGCACGCCAGCACCTGCGTCGCCATGGCCACCCAAGTGACCGCCGCCCCGTAACGCAGGTATCCATGGGAACCGTGTGAGGAGGCGTGGTCTCTGTGTGCAGCCACCAGCACACACACCATGACCTCCGCCGCCGCTCCAGCGCCTAGCAACGCGTGGGGGGGTGCGGGGGGGTCCCCCGTCGCCAGGGGCAACAGCAGCAGCCCCAGCTTAGCGACGGCGTCCAGAGCGCTCAGCACGGTCAGCGCCTGCCGCCGCTGGAACAGGAAGTAGCGCTGGTAGCGTCGCTCCAGGGGGCGGGACCGGAAGGCGGGGCCTAGCGAGGGGAGGAGGAGCCCACGGTAGAAGCCACGCCCCTATACACACACACACACACACACACAATACACACACACACACACACACACACACACACACACACACACACACACACACACACACACACACACACACACACACACCATACACACACACACACACACACATACACACACGCATACAAATTATGCACACACACCACACACACCATACACACACACACACACACACACACACACACACACACACACACATACACACACACACACACACACACACACACACACACACACACACACACACACACACACCATACACACACACACACACACACATACACACACGCATACAAATTATGCACACACACCACACACACCATACACACACACACACACACACACACACACGCATACAAATTATGCACACACACCACACACACACATACACACACAAGGCAATTTATTTAAAGAGGAATAATGCAGGATTGGCGATTTCATCTCTGGTTTCGGTTTCGTTTTTCGTTTTCGCTCGTTTTATGCTTGCATATTTCTCTGCAGAGCTTCCCCGACAGCTTTAGCGTGTATATTTATACATATATAGGCTATATATAAATATATAAATTGCAAGCGTGGTTCTTCTTGTTCCTTTCGCGTCTCTGACTTCCAGATGTAAACAGCAAACGATCGTTTATCAGAAAGTTGCAAGGTTGTAATAGCGGAGAGGGACACTAGGGGCGGGAGGAAATGTGACTGTTTTCGATAAAACTGGTCAGTCAAGCAAAACAACGATTTCTAAGCGATTTTATGACCATGAAAAAGTTGCATAGGGTCTCTTTAATATATACTGTATGTGTATGTTAATATATGTGTGTCTGTGTGCAGGTGTGTGTGGGCCCGGAGGATAGTGTGTGTGTTGATATGTGCATATGTGTGTTAAAGAGACCCTATGCAACTTTTTCATAGTCAAAAAATCGCTTAGAAATCGTTGTTTTGCTTGACTGACCAGTTTTATCGAAAACAGTAATATTTCCTCCCGCCCCCAGTGTCCCTATCCGCTATTGCAACCTTGCAGTTTGTTCAGGAGACGATCGCTCCCTGTTTACATCTGGAAGGCTGAGACGCGTAAGGAACAAGAAGATCCACGCTTGCAATTTATATATTTATATATAGCCTATATATGTATAAATACACACGCTAAAGCTGTCGGGGAAGCTCTGCAGAGAAATATGCAATCATAAAACGAGCAAAATGAAAAACCGAAACTTAAGATGAAATCGCCAATCCTGCATAGTTTCTCTTCAATATGTGTGTGTGTGTGTGTGTGTGTGTGTGTGTATGTTACTGCAATATGTGTGTAAGCACAATTCATACTCCAGGTAGACACAATATGCTTTACACAGCTAAGGCATCACCTCAAATAAAAGTAAACATGAATGAAAGTAAACAGTAATGAGAGTGAGCAGGTATGCAGTTGAGCAGCTGAGCAGGTATGAAGGTGAGCAGGTATGAAGGTGAGCAGGTGAGCAAGTGAGCAGGTATGAAGGTGAGCAAGTGAGCAGGTATGAAGGTGAGCAGGTGAGCAGCTGAGCAGGTGAGCAGGTATGAAGGTGAGCAGGTATGCAGTTGAGCAGCTGAGCAGGTATGAAGGTGAGCAGGTATGAAGGTGAGCAGGTGAGCAGCTGAGCAGGTATGCAGCTATGAAGGTGAGCAGGTATGAAGGTGAGCAGGTATGAAGGTGAGCAGGTGAGCAGTATGAAGGTGAGCAGGTATGAAGGTGAGCAGGTGAGCAGGTGAGCAGGTATGCAGCTGAGCAATAATGAGAGTGAGCAGGTATGCAGGTGAGCAGGTGAGCAGGTATGAAAGTGAGCAGGTGAGCAGCTGAGCAGGTATGAAGGTGAGCAGGTGAGCAGTAATGAGAGTGAGCAGGTGAGCAGGCATGCAGGTGAGCAGGTGAGCAGGTATGCAGGTGAGTAGTAATGAGAGTGAGCAGGTGAGCAGGTGAGCAGGCATGCAGGTGAGCAGGTATGAAAGTGAGCAGATGAGCAGGTATGAAAGTGAGCAGGTGAGCAGGTGAGCAGGTATGCAGGTGAGCAGGTATGAAAGTGAACAGGTGAGCAGTAATGAGGGTGAGCAGGTATGAAGGTGAGAAGGTGAGCAGGTGAGCAGTAATGAGAGTGAGCAGGTATGAGAGTGAGCAGGTATGCAGTTGAGCAGGTATGCAGGTTTACAGGTGAGCAGGTATGCAGGTGAGCAGGTGAGCAGTAATGAGAGTGAGCAGGTGAGCAGGTATGCAGGTGAGCAGGTATGAAAGTGAACAGGTGAGCAGTAATGAGGGTGAGCAGGTATGAAGGTGAGCAGGTGAGAAGGTGAGCAGATGAGCAGTAATGCGAGTGAGCAGGTATGCAGGTGAGCAGGTATGCAGTTGAGCAGGTATGCAGGTATACAGGTGAGCAGGTATGCAGGTGAGCAGGTGAGCAGTAATGAGAGTGAGCAGGTGAGCAGGTATGCAGGTATACAGGTGAGCAGGTATGAGAGTGAGCAGGTGAGCAGGTATGCAGGTGAGCAGGTATGCAGGTGAGCAGGTATGCAGGTATACAGGTGAGCAGGTGAGCAGGTATGCAGGTATGCAGGTGAGCAGGTATGCAGGTGAGCAGGTATACAGGTGAGCAGGTATGCAGGTGAGCAGGTATACAGGTGAGCAGGTATGCAGGTGAGCAGGTGAGCAGGTATGAAGGTGAGCAGGTGAGCAGGTATACAGGTGAGCAGGTGAGCAGGTATGCAGGTGAGCAGGTGAGTAGGTATACAGGTGAGCAGGTGAGCAGGTATGCAGGTGAGCAGGTGAGCAGGTATGAAGGTGAGCAGGTGAGCAGGTATACAGGTATGCAGGTGAGCAGGTGAGCAGGTGAGCAGGTGAGCAGGTGAGCAGGTATACAGGTGAGCAGGTACCTGCGGTGCGTCCAGCTGCAGCAGGTTGAGGTCAGCGCTGTGTCCACTGCCGGAGCGCTGTGGGAAGACGCGTGTGTGTGCGGCGGTGGGGGAGGCGGGCCTTATGGGGTCACCGGGGTCATCGGGGTCACAGAGGTCAGAGGTCAGCGCTGCTTCGCTCTCCTGCAGGAAGCGCTGCTCCGTGATGTGCCGCACGGCGTGCTGCCATAGCAACCGCTTGGGTCTGGACACACCCCCCGGCTCTGACATCACTACTGAGGGGGCGTGGCCTCCTGCAGAGGGGGCGTCGGCTCCAGAGCAGCGCACTTCCGACAGCTCCATCGGTGTGTGTGTGTGTGTGTGTGTGTGTGTGTGTGTGTGTGTGTGTGTGTGTGTGTGTGTGTGTGTGTGTGTGTGTGTACGTTAATCTGCGATGTGTTTTGTGTGTGTGTGCATGTGCGTTAACCTGGGATGTGCTTTATGTGTGTGTGTGTGTGTGTGTATACGTTAATCTGCGATGTGTTTTGTGTGTGTGTGCATGTGCGTTAACCTGGGATGTGCTTTATGTGTGTGTGTGTGTGTGTGTGTACGTTAATCTGCGATGTGTTTTGTGTGTGCTTTATGTGTGTGTGTGTGTGTGTGTTGTCAGACTGTGTTTTCTGTGTGTGGGCATGTGTTATATGGGTTTATGTGTGTGTATGCCGCATGTGGCTGAGAGTGTTGTGTGTGTGTGTTCATGTCTGTTCAGTGCTCCTGTGGTGTGCATGTGTGATATGTGTGTGTGCTA
>NC_084995.1:46700942-46703442 GCF_963854185.1 Sardina pilchardus | reverse complement strand
CACTAACTAGAGAAAGAGCACAGGACGGGTGCTGTAATATAGCGCACTAACTAGAGAAAGAGCACAGTGCTGTAATATAGTGCACTAACTAGAGAAAGAGCACAGTGCTGTAATATAGTGCACTAACTAGAGAAAGAGCACAGGACGGGTGCTGTAATATAGCGCACTAACTAGAGAAAGAGCACAGTGCTGTAATATAGTGCACTAACTAGAGAAAGAGCACAGTGCTGTAATATAGTGCACTAACTAGAGAAAGAGCACAGGACGGGTGCTGTAATATAGCGCACTAACTAGAGAAAGAGCACAGTGCTGTAATATAGCGCACTAACTAGAGAAAGAGCACAGTGCTGTAATATAGTGCACTAACTAGAGAAAGAGCACAGGACGGGTGCTGTAATATAGTGCACTAACTAGAGAAAGAGCACAGTGCTGTAATATAGTGCACTAACTAGAGAAAGAGCACAGGACGGGTGCTGTAATATAGTGCACTAACTAGAGAAAGAGCACAGGACGGGTGCTGTAATATAGTGCACTAACTAGAGAAAGAGCACAGGACGGGTGCTGTAATATAGTGCACTAACTAGAGAAAGAGCACAGTGCTGTAATATAGCGCACTAACTAGAGAAAGAGCACAGTGCTGTAATATAGTGCACTAACTAGAGAAAGAGCACAGGACGGGTGCTGTAATATAGTGCACTAACTAGAGAAAGAGCACAGTGCTGTAATATAGTGCACTAACTAGAGAAAGAGCACAGTGCTGTAATATAGTGCACTAACTAGAGAAAGAGCACAGTGCTGTAATATAGTGCACTAACTAGAGAAAGAGCACAGGACGGGTGCTGTAATATAGTGCACTAACTAAAGAAAGAGTACGGGACGGGTGCTGTAATATAGTGCACTAACTAGAGAAAGAGCACAGGACGGGTGCTGTAATATAGTGCACTAACTAGAGAAAGAGCACAGTGCTGTAATATAGCGCACTAACTAGAGAAAGAGCACAGTGCTGTAATATAGTGCACTAACTAGAGAAAGAGCACAGGACGGGTGCTGTAATATAGCGCACTAACTAGAGAAAGAGCACAGTGCTGTAATATAGTGCACTAACTAGAGAAAGAGCACACTGCTGTAATATAGTGCACTAACTAGAGAAAGAGCACAGTGCTGTAATATAGTGCACTAACTAGAGAAAGAGCGCACTGCTGTAATATAGTGCACTAACTAGAGAAAGAGCACAGGACGGGTGCTGTAATATAGCGCACTAACTAGAGAAAGAGCACAGTGCTGTAATATAGTGCACTAACTAGAGAAAGAGCACAGTGCTGTAATATAGTGCACTAACTAGAGAAAGAGCACAGTGCTGTAATATAGTGCACTAACTAGAGAAAGAGCACACTGCTGTAATATAGTGCACTAACTAGAGAAAGAGCACAGTGCTGTAATATAGTGCACTAACTAGAGAAAGAGCGCACTGCTGTAATATAGTGCACTAACTAGAGAAAGAGCACAGGACGGGTGCTGTAATATAGCGCACTAACTAGAGAAAGAGCACAGTGCTGTAATATAGTGCACTAACTAGAGAAAGAGCACAGTGCTGTAATATAGTGCACTAACTAGAGAAAGAGCACAGTGCTGTAATATAGCGCACTAACTAGAGAAAGAGCACAGTGCTGTAATATAGCGCACTAACTAGAGAAAGAGCACAGGACGGGTGCTGTAATATAGTGCACTAACTAGAGAAAGAGCACAGTGCTGTAATATAGCGCACTAACTAGAGAAAGAGCACAGTGCTGTAATATAGTGCACTAACTAGAGAAAGAGCACAGGACGGGTGCTGTAATATAGTGCACTAACTAGAGAAAGAGCACAGTGCTGTAATATAGTGCACTAACTAGAGAAAGAGCACAGGACGGGTGCTGTAATATAGTGCACTAACTAGAGAAAGAGCACAGTGCTGTAATATAGCGCACTAACTAGAGAAAGAGCACAGTGCTGTAATATAGTGCACTAACTAGAGAAAGAGCACAGGACGGGTGCTGTAATATAGTGCTGTAATATAGTGCACTAACTAGAGAAAGAGCACAGTGCTGTAATATAGCGCACTAACTAGAGAAAGAGCACAGGACGGGTGCTGTAATATAGTGCACTAACTAGAGAAAGAGCACAGTGCTGTAATATAGTGCACTAACTAGAGAAAGAGCACAGTGCTGTAATATAGTGCACTAACTAGAGAAAGAGCACAGTGCTGTAATATAGTGCACTAACTAGAGAAAGAGCACAGTGCTGTAATATAGTGCACTAACTAGAGAAAGAGCACAGGACGGGTGCTGTAATATAGTGCACTAACTAGAGAAAGAGCACAGTGCTGTAATATAGTGCACTAACTAGAGAAAGAGCACAGTGCTGTAATATAGTGCACTAACTAGAGAAAGAGCACAGGACGGGTGCTGTAATATAGTGCACTAACTAGAGAAAGAGCACAGTGCTGTAATATAGCGCACTA
>NC_084995.1:46690942-46695942 GCF_963854185.1 Sardina pilchardus | reverse complement strand
CACACAAACAAGCTACATTCATTCAAACGCACGCACACACACACACACACACAAACAAGCTACATTCATTCAAACGCACGCACACATACACACGCCAGACGTAACGCAGGAACAGGAAACACTCAATCCAGCTCCCCGCCAGCAACGCTGTGGATTGCGTCGTGATTTCAATATCAGCAAAGCAGCAGTTTTCCTATGTTGACAGGACCAGGGTAATGGTTGCCGCTCCCTTCCGTTAATCTGCTGCTCCTGTTACACATAACATTTAATTAAACATCCACAAGGTGGAGGAGAATAAAAACAACACCAGTAAAGGTGACATACCCAAACGAGGTCTTAAGAACACTCAGGTAGTAGCCTACAGCTGGCGAGTTCAAACGGCAATCAACTAACCCCGCGTACACACTGTCTCCGTCCGTCAACGGATCACGGAGGTTGGATCTGCCGTATGTGTATTTGCATACACGTGATCTGATTGGCTGACGGATCCGTCGCTGCCTGAAAAGTTGAACATTTCTCAACTTTCGTGACGGAGGCAACGGAGCTGAAGCGACGGACAGACCCACAATGCATTTCGAGTCCGCCCCATGCAAAGTGAATGAGATCCGTTGACGGACGGAGACAGTGTGAATGCGGGGTATCCCTCGAAGTTGTTTGATGCATCCAGGGTGGCAGTTCAACGCAAGGGTGCTATTGAAAAGGAAGCGGTTGTCATAGCTACAGCTAAACACTTTAAACAGAGAAGTAGCGATAGCTACCTGAGCGGCAACATACCTGCGGCAGTGAGGGTCGGAGAAGCAACAACTAGGCGGGTCTTTGATGCCTGGCATAACGTAACGAGGGCTTTCTAGTTTAAATAGAGGCGCCTCCAGTATGGTTAACGTAACGTAACGAGGGCTTTCTAGTTTAAATAGAGGCGCCTCCAGTATGATTGGCGTAATGTAACGAGGGCTTTCTAGTTTAAATAGAGGCGCCTCCAGTATGATTGACGTAATGTAACGAGGGCTTTCTAGTTTAAATAGAGGCGCCTCCAGTATGGTTGGATTGTATCTGGCGTGACGTAACGAGGGCTTTCTAGTTTAAATAGAGGCGCCTCCAGTGTGGTTGGCTTGTATCTGGCGTGACGTAACGAGGGCTTTCTAGTTTGAATAGAGGCGCCTCCAGTGTGGTTAGCTTGTATCTGGCGTGACGTAACGAGGGCTTTCTAGTTTAAATAGAGGCGCCTCCAGTGTGGTTGGCTTGTATCTGGCGTGACGTAACGAGGGCTTTCTAGTTTAAATAGAGGCGCCTCCAGTGTGGTTAGCGTAACGTAACGAGGGCTTTCTAGTTTGAATAGAGGCGCCTCCAGTATGATTGGCTTGTATCTGGCGTGACGTAACGAGGGCTTTCTAGTTTAAATAGAGGCGCCTCCAGTATGGTTGGCTTGTATCTGGCTAGCGAGAGCCACTCGCAATGCAGCCAGCTGAATCTAGATGGAAGGCGGGCAAAGCCCGACTTCATCCCGTCACACGAGTATGAACCTCCAGTGTGGAAGCTCAGGCCGACTTCATCCCGTCACACGAGTATGAACCTCCAGTGTGGAAGCTCAGGCCGAGCAGGAAGAAAAGACGGCAAATTACCAGCTGGCTGCGCAGTGTGAAATCACCTATAGACGTGCACACTTGCTCACACACAATAAAGCAATACACACACAATACAGTACACTAGAGTTAGTAGTGCACACTAGACTCAGCACACTAGACTCAGTACACAAGACTCAGCACACTAGACTCAGTAGTGCACACTAGACTCAGTACACTAGACTCAGCCAGTGTTGGGTAAGTTACTTTAAAAAGTAACTGGTTACTTTACTTTAGTTACTGCTTTGAACTGTAATTGATTATGTTACTCATTCCTAATTTTAAAAAGTAACTCACTACTCATTACTTTACTTTACTTTTTTCCCACTCATACAAATCCTGTATGCAAAAAATGCACGCACAAACAAGACAGCCTATTATTTCATTTAACTTTATTTTTAAATTTTGTGCAAAGCATGCAAAGGTGTAACTTTTGTGCAGTGTGTAAAATGATATAAAGGAAAAAAAAACATGTGAAAAGTGGGCTACATACTATAGGCCTATATAAAGAGCATTTGAATGCATTGAACCTGCCAATTACTCAATGAACTACTAGCCCTGTATTTGCAAACAAATGCCTCAAAGTAAAATCCACAAAATAAAAAAATGGAGGCTATACAACGGCAAACAGGTGAGACAGCACCTACTGTACACATTAATTTCCCCACATTGGCTGTACATGAAACGACCAAAAAGGAACTTTGTTATCATTTGCAATTAACAGAACAATTCCCACACAATTCATTTCTAATTTTCTCCAGTGAAGCAGTGGTTGTATCTCATCAGTAAAATGCTCTCAAATTTCCTGTCAGACAATCTGTTCCTCCTTGGGGTCAGAACAATACCACCCAGACTAAAAAGCCTCTCAACTGGGGCGCTTGATGGTGTTGGAGTGTTGTATTTCCTTGAGATATATCCTTGATTCTGGGGAACTGTGGTGATTTCAGGTATTCCATGACTTCTGTCTCTGCAGTGTATGAAGTCTGCTCCTCTTCCTCAAATGCAAAAAAAGTCATTGACTGGACTGGACTGGCCAGGTGTGTGCTCTGCGGGTCTCACCTGCTGCTCCTCAGGAATTCGAGCCTGACACTCTGAAATAAGCAATCTTTTAGCAGCATCCTTCCTTGTCTCTTCTTCTAAGGCCAGCGGACCTTATATTTGGGCAATGTGACTGCAACAATTAGGGCATCTGTGCTGTCTAACTGTGCGTTCAGACCAAGACCGTCAAAAGCGTCAAAGTCGCTGGTGAAGCTCATAGCTCGACGCTCAACCCAGTTCGGCGCCAAAAGCGTCAAAGCCATGACGTGAAACATTCGGACAAACCACGAGCAGCAATCCTGCGAGTTTGACATTCTGATTAGTTGACGCCGAACCGTGTCATAGCTCATTACCATAAAGTTAACTGAGGCTCAACTTTTTTTTGACGCCCGTGAAGCTCATGAAGCCACGCTCACGCCCAGAACGCTTTTGACGCCGTCAACGCCGACTCTCCATAGAAAATGAATGATTTCCGGCGCTCTTGACGCTTTTGACTGTCTTGGACTGAACGCACAGTAAGATGGCTGAAAATCTGTCTTTGATTGCCTGCAATATGAGACACGATATCAGCCAAGACATGCAATGACATATTTTATAGTTGCCAATGTGGAAACGGTACAGTATTAGGCCCCTCAATATTAGGTTTATAACTAATACAATAAATACCACTCTATGCAGGCCTATTATCATTTTATTTTTTATTGTATTTACCTGTACAATGGCATCAGGAATGCCAGCTGTCATGCAGGACAGGCCATCCTTAAAGGGACATTCCGCCATTTTTGGAAATACGCTCATTTTCCACCTCCCCTCGAGCAAAACAATCGATATTTACCTTGTTCCCGTTCATCCAGCCATTCTGTGAGTCTGGTGATACAACTTTTAGCTTCAGCCTAGCATAGATCATTGAATCGGATTAGACCATTAGCTTCTCGCCTGCTAGCTTCATGTTTAAAAGTGACTAAGATTTATGGTAATTTTCCCATTTAAAACGTGTCTCCTCTCAAGTTAGAAAGTGCAATAAGACCAACTAAAAATGAAACCTGGCGTTTTTCTAGGCTGATTTGACATGGAACTACACTCTCATCTGGCGTAATAATCAAGGCAACTTATTTGTTTAATATTTTCCTGAAACGTGGTGATTCAACGGTAGACAAGGGGAGCATATCTTCCACCACTAGGCTGCCACTAGTTTATTTATTTCTGCCTGTGGTGTTACCTGCGGCTGTAGTACCAGTCTTCCACCACTAGGCTGCCACTAGTTTATTTATTTCTGCCTGTGGTGTTACCTGCGGCTGTAGTACTAGTCTTCCACCACTAGGCTGCCACTAGTTTATTTATTTCTGCCTGTGGTGTTACCTGCGGCTGTAGTACTAGTCTTCCACCACTAGGCTGCCACTAGTTTATTTACTTCTGCCTGTGGTGTTACCTGCTGCTGTAGTACTAGTCTTCCACCACTAGGCTGCCACTAGTTTATTTATTCCTGCCTGTGGTGTTACCTGCGGCTGTGGTACTAGTCTTCCACCACTAGGCTGCCACTAGTTTATTTATTTCTGCCTGTGGTGTTACCTGCGGCTGTAGTACTAGTCTTCCACCACTAGGCTGCCACTAGTTTATTTATTTCTGCCTGTGGTGTTACCTGCTGCTGTAGTACTAGTCTTCCACCACTAGGCTGCCACTAGTTTATTTATTTCTGCCTGTGGTGTTACCTGCGGCTGTAGTACTAGTCTTCCACCACTAGGCTGCCACTAGTTTATTTATTTCTGCCTGTGGTGTTACCTGCGGCTGTAGTACTAGTCTTCCACCACTAGGCTGCCACTAGTTTATTTATTTCTGCCTGTGGTGTTACCTGCGGCTGTAGTACTAGTCTTCCACCACTAGGCTGCCACTAGTTTATTTATTTCTGCCTGTGGTGTTACCTGCGGCTGTAGTACCAGTCTTCCACCACTAGGCTGCCACTAGTTTATTTATTTCTGCCTGTGGTGTTACCTGCTGCTGTAGTACTAGTCTTCCACCACTAGGCTGCCACTAGTTTATTTATTTCTGCCTGTGGTGTTACCTGCTGCTGTGGTGCTACTAGTTTGGCCTGCTTTGGTGGTCTCGGAGCCGTCTCGTCATCATCGCTGGGGCTGCGGCCATACGGGCATCTTTCCCCACAAGATTGGTATTGCCGTGCTGTCTTGTCAGGTGCTTCGACAAGTTACTCATCGACAGCACTGCAGTGGAGAGCAATTTCTCGCCTGGACAAAGCTTGCACCTAACTGATATATTCTTTCCCTTGAGTCCAACAAACTGGAAATAATGTGAATATTTCCAGTTGTGGAACGCCGCTGTGCTTTCGTC
>NC_084995.1:46663442-46675942 GCF_963854185.1 Sardina pilchardus | reverse complement strand
AATGGCATAGTTGACCTTGCCATAATTGACCTTGGCATAGTTGAATAATGGCATAGTTGACCTTGCCATAATTGACCTTGGCATAGTTGAATAACGGCATAGTTGACCTTGCCATAATTGACCTTGGCATAGTTGAGTAACGGCATAGTTGACCTTGCCATAATTGACCTTGGCATAGTTGAATAACGGCATAGTTGAATAAAGGCATAGTTGACCTTGGCATAGTTGAATAATGGCATAGTTGACCTTGGCATAGTTGAGTAACGGCATAGTTGACCTTGGCATAGTTGAGTAACGGCATAGTTGACCTTGCCATAATTGACCTTGGCATAGTTGAATAATGGCATAGTTGACCTTGCCATAATTGACCTTGGCATAGTTGAATAATGGCATAGTTGACCTTGCCATAATTGACCTTGGCATAGTTGAATAACGGCATAGTTGACCTTGCCATAATTGACCTTGGCATAGTTGAATAACGGCATAGTTGACCTTGCCATAATTGACCTTGGCATAGTTGAATAACGGCATAGTTGACCTTGGCATTGTTGACCTTGGCATAGTTAAATAACAGCATAGTTTATCTTGGCATAGTTGAAATGCATAAAATACAATAAAATGGACATACAGAGAACCCCCAAAATCAAAGTCTTTGCCACTCCTAACAGCTAATTGGGATTTTGAGCACATTCAAATCTGATGAATTGTGATGCCAAAAGAGGCACTTCTCATGGGAAAAACACACACACATATTGGTGCATTGAATACACAGGGATAGGCCAAGGAGCTCCATAGCACACACACGTATTGGTACATTGAATACACAGGGATAGGCCAAGGAGCTCCATAGCACCTCCGCTTCCCCTGGGAAAAGCACACCCACATATTGGTGCATTGAACACACAGGGATAGGCCAAGGAGCTCCATAGCACCTCCGCATGTCACTGCGATGTATGGTTGGCATATAGTTGCAGCAACACACAACTTATTTGGTAGGCAAACAATTTTTATGTAAACATGCCATCAGCCACGCTCACAGGAAGTGAGGTAATTGAGATTGTGTGCGTTGTGGACATGATCAGTGTTTTGGCCACGTCTTCCTAGACCTAGACTCTTCCTTGATTAAATTCATGTCAATGTTGGTGTACATGATGCCAAGATGTTGATTCTTAACCCTCTAGGCGCCACGGTCGACTTAAGTCGACAAGATGCAGTACTGTTTGTGTGTGTGTGTAGGATGGACTGGTCAAGGCGGATATGGAGAAGTTGACGTTCCACGTGGTGTGTGTGTGTGTGTGTGTGTGTAGGATGGACTGGTCAAGGCGGATATGGAGAAGTTGACGTTCTACGCGGTGTGTGTGTGTGTGTGTGTGTGTGTGTGTGTGTGTAGGATGGACTGGTCAAGGCGGATATGGAGAAGTTGACGTTCTACGCGGTATGTGTGTGTGTGTGTGTGTGTGTAGGATGGACTGGTCAAGGCGGATATGGAGAAGTTGACGTTCTACGCGGTGTGTGTGTGTGTGTGTGTGTGTGTGTGTAGGATGGACTGGTCAAGGCGGATATGGAGAAGTTGACGTTCTACGCGGTGTGTGTGTGTGTGTGTGTGTGTAGGATGGACTGGTCAAGGCGGATATGGAGAAGTTGACGTTCTACGCGGTGTGTGTGTGTGTGTGTGTGTGTGTGTGTGTGTGTGTAGGATGGACTGGTCAAGGCGGATATGGAGAAGTTGACGTTCTACGCGGTATGTGTGTGTGTGTGTGTGTGTGTAGGATGGACTGGTCAAGGCGGATATGGAGAAGTTGACGTTCTACGCGGTGTGTGTGTGTGTGTGTGTGTGTGTGTGTAGGATGGACTGGTCAAGGCGGATATGGAGAAGTTGACGTTCTACGCGGTGTGTGTGTGTGTGTGTGTGTGTGTGTGTGTGTAGGATGGACTGGTCAAGGCGGATATGGAGAAGTTGACGTTCTACGCGGTGTGTGTGTGTGTGTGTGTAGGATGGACTGGTCAAGGCGGATATGGAGAAGTTGACGTTCTACGCGGTGTGTGTGTGTGTGTGTGTGTGTAGGATGGACTGGTCAAGGCGGATATGGAGAAGTTGACGTTCTACGCGGTGTGTGTGTGTGTGTGTGTGTGTGTGTGTGTGTAAGATGGACTGGTCAAGGCGGATATGGAGAAGTTGACGTTCTACGCGGTGTGTGTGTGTGTGTGTGTAGGATGGACTGGTCAAGGCGGATATGGAGAAGTTGACGTTCTACGCGGTGTGTGTGTGTGTGTGTGTGTGTAGGATGGACTGGTCAAGGCGGATATGGAGAAGTTGACGTTCTACGCGGTGTGTGTGTGTGTGTGTGTGTGTGTAGGATGGACTGGTCAAGGCGGATATGGAGAAGTTGACGTTCTACGCGGTGTGTGTGTGTGTGTGTGTGTGTAGGATGGATTGGTCAAGGCGGATATGGAGAAGTTGACGTTCTACGCGGTGTGTGTGTGTGTGTGTGTGTGTGTGTGTGTGTGTGTGTGTGTGTGTGTGTAGGATGGACTGGTCAAGGCGGATATGGAGAAGTTGACGTTCTACGCGGTGTGTGTGTGTGTGTGTGTAGGATGGACTGGTCAAGGCGGATATGGAGAAGTTGACGTTCTACGCGGTGTGTGTGTGTGTGTGTGTGTGTGTGTGTGTGTGTGTGTGTAGGATGGACTGGTCAAGGCGGATATGGAGAAGTTGACGTTCTACGCGGTGTGTGTGTGTGTGTGTGTGTGTGTGTGTGTGTGTGTGTGTGTAGGATGGACTGGTCAAGGCGGATATGGAGAAGTTGACGTTCTACGCGGTGTGTGTGTGTGTGTGTGTGTGTGTGTGTGTGTGTAGGATGGACTGGTCAAGGCGGATATGGAGAAGTTGACGTTCTACGCGGTGTGTGTGTGTGTGTGTGTGTGTGTGTGTGTGTGTGTGTGTAGGATGGACTGGTCAAGGCGGATATGGAGAAGTTGACGTTCTACGCGGTGTGTGTGTGTGTGTGTGTAGGATGGACTGGTCAAGGCGGATATGGAGAAGTTGACGTTCTACGCGGTGTGTGTGTGTGTGTGTGTGTGTGTGTGTGTGTGTGTGTGTAGGATGGACTGGTCAAGGCGGATATGGAGAAGTTGACGTTCTACGCGGTGTGTGTGTGTGTGTGTGTGTGTGTGTGTGTGTGTGTGTGTGTGTGTAGGATGGACTGGTCAAGGCGGATATGGAGAAGTTGACGTTCTACGCGGTGTGTGTGTGTGTGTGTGTGTGTGTGTGTGTGTGTGTGTGTGTGTGTGTGTGTGTGTAGGATGGACTGGTCAAGGCGGACATGGAGAAGTTGACGTTCTACGCGGTGTGTGTGTGTGTGTGTGTGTGTGTGTGTGTAGGATGGACTGGTCAAGGCGGATATGGAGAAGTTGACGTTCTACGCGGTGTGTGTGTGTGTGTGTGTGTGTGTGTGTGTGTAAGATGGACTGGTCAAGGCGGATATGGAGAAGTTGACGTTCTACGCGGTGTGTGTGTGTGTGTGTGTGTGTGTGTGTGTGTGTGTGTGTGTGTGTGTGTAGGATGGACTGGTCAAGGCGGATATGGAGAAGTTGACGTTCTACGCGGTGTGTGTGTGTGTGTGTGTGTGTGTGTGTGTGTGTGTGTGTGTGTAGGATGGACTGGTCAAGGCGGATATGGAGAAGTTGACGTTCTACGCGGTGTGTGTGTGTGTGTGTGTGTGTGTGTGTGTGTGTGTGTGTGTGTAGGATGGACTGGTCAAGGCGGATATGGAGAAGTTGACGTTCTACGCGGTGTGTGTGTGTGTGTGTGTGTGTGTGTGTGTGTGTGTGTGTGTGTGTGTGTGTGTGTGTGTGTGTAGGATGGACTGGTCAAGGCGGATATGGAGAAGTTGACGTTCTATGCGGTGTGTGTGTGTGTGTGTGTGTGTGTGTGTGTAGGATGGACTGGTCAAGGCGGATATGGAGAAGTTGACGTTCTACGCGGTGTGTGTGTGTGTGTGTAGGATGGACTGGTCAAGGCGGATATGGAGAAGTTGACGTTCTACGCGGTGTGTGTGTGTGTGTGTGTGTGTGTGTGTGTGTGTGTGTGTGTAGGATGGACTGGTCAAGGCGGATATGGAGAAGTTGACGTTCTACGCGGTGTGTGTGTGTGTGTGTGTGTGTGTGTGTAGGATGGACTGGTCAAGGCGGATATGGAGAAGTTGACGTTCTACGCGGTGTGTGTGTGTGTGTGTGTGTGTGTGTGTGTGTGTGTGTGTAGGATGGACTGGTCAAGGCGGATATGGAGAAGTTGACGTTCTACGCGGTGTGTGTGTGTGTGTGTGTGTGTGTGTGTGTGTAAGATGGACTGGTCAAGGCGGATATGGAGAAGTTGACGTTCTACGCGGTGTGTGTGTGTGTGTGTGTGTGTGTGTGTGTGTGTGTGTGTAGGATGGACTGGTCAAGGCGGATATGGAGAAGTTGACGTTCTACGCGGTGTGTGTGTGTGTGTGTGTGTGTGTGTGTGTGTGTGTGTGTGTGTGTAGGATGGACTGGTCAAGGCGGATATGGAGAAGTTGACGTTCTACGCGGTGTGTGTGTGTGTGTGTGTGTGTGTGTGTGTGTGTGTGTGTGTGTGTAGGATGGACTGGTCAAGGCGGATATGGAGAAGTTGACGTTCTACGCGGTGTGTGTGTGTGTGTGTGTGTGTGTGTGTGTGTGTGTGTGTGTGTGTGTGTAGGATGGACTGGTCAAGGCGGATATGGAGAAGTTGACGTTCTATGCGGTGTGTGTGTGTGTGTGTGTGTGTGTGTGTGTAGGATGGACTGGTCAAGGCGGATATGGAGAAGTTGACGTTCTACGCGGTGTGTGTGTGTGTGTGTAGGATGGACTGGTCAAGGCGGATATGGAGAAGTTGACGTTCTACGCGGTGTGTGTGTGTGTGTGTGTGTGTGTGTGTGTGTGTGTGTAGGATGGACTGGTCAAGGCGGATATGGAGAAGTTGACGTTCTACGCGGTGTGTGTGTGTGTGTGTGTGTGTGTGTGTAGGATGGACTGGTCAAGGCGGATATGGAGAAGTTGACGTTCTACGCGGTGTGTGTGTGTGTGTGTGTGTGTGTGTGTGTGTGTAGGATGGACTGGTCAAGGCGGATATGGAGAAGTTGACGTTCTACGCGGTGTGTGTGTGTGTGTGTGTGTGTGTGTGTGTAGGATGGACTGGTCAAGGCGGACATGGAGAAGTTGACGTTCTACGCGGTGTGTGTGTGTGTGTGTGTGTGTGTGTGTGTGTGTGTGTGTGTGTAGGATGGACTGGTCAAGGCGGATATGGAGAAGTTGACGTTCTACGCGGTGTGTGTGTGTGTGTGTGTGTGTGTGTGTGTGTGTGTGTGTGTGTGTGTGTGTAGGATGGACTGGTCAAGGCGGATATGGAGAAGTTGACGTTCTACGCGGTGTGTGTGTGTGTGTGTGTGTGTGTGTGTGTGTGTGTGTGTGTGTGTAGGATGGACTGGTCAAGGCGGATATGGAGAAGTTGACGTTCTACGCGGTGTGTGTGTGTGTGTGTGTGTGTGTGTGTGTGTGTGTGTGTGTGTAGGATGGACTGGTCAAGGCGGATATGGAGAAGTTGACGTTCTACGCGGTGTGTGTGTGTGTGTGTGTGTGTGTGTGTGTGTGTGTGTGTGTGTAGGATGGACTGGTCAAGGCGGATATGGAGAAGTTGACGTTCTATGCGGTGTGTGTGTGTGTGTGTGTGTGTGTGTGTGTAGGATGGACTGGTCAAGGCGGATATGGAGAAGTTGACGTTCTACGCGGTGTGTGTGTGTGTGTGTAGGATGGACTGGTCAAGGCGGATATGGAGAAGTTGACGTTCTACGCGGTGTGTGTGTGTGTGTGTGTGTGTGTGTGTGTGTGTGTGTAGGATGGACTGGTCAAGGCGGATATGGAGAAGTTGACGTTCTACGCGGTGTGTGTGTGTGTGTGTGTGTGTGTGTGTAGGATGGACTGGTCAAGGCGGATATGGAGAAGTTGACGTTCTACGCGGTGTGTGTGTGTGTGTGTGTGTGTGTGTGTGTGTGTGTGTAGGATGGACTGGTCAAGGCGGATATGGAGAAGTTGACGTTCTACGCGGTGTGTGTGTGTGTGTGTGTGTGTGTGTGTAGGATGGACTGGTCAAGGCGGACATGGAGAAGTTGACGTTCTACGCGGTGTGTGTGTGTGTGTGTGTGTGTGTGTAGGATGGACTGGTCAAGGCGGATATGGAGAAGTTGACGTTCTACGCGGTGTGTGTGTGTGTGTGTGTGTGTGTGTGTGTGTGTGTGTGTGTGTAGGATGGACTGGTCAAGGCGGATATGGAGAAGTTGACGTTCTACGCGGTGTGTGTGTGTGTGTGTGTGTGTGTGTGTGTGTGTGTGTGTGTGTAGGATGGACTGGTCAAGGCGGATATGGAGAAGTTGACGTTCTACGCGGTGTGTGTGTGTGTGTGTGTGTGTGTGTGTGTGTGTGTGTGTGTGTGTGTGTGTGTGTGTGTGTAGGATGGACTGGTCAAGGCGGATATGGAGAAGTTGACGTTCTATGCGGTGTGTGTGTGTGTGTGTGTGTGTGTGTGTGTAGGATGGACTGGTCAAGGCGGATATGGAGAAGTTGACGTTCTACGCGGTGTGTGTGTGTGTGTGTAGGATGGACTGGTCAAGGCGGATATGGAGAAGTTGACGTTCTACGCGGTGTGTGTGTGTGTGTGTGTGTGTGTGTGTGTGTGTGTGTGTGTAGGATGGACTGGTCAAGGCGGATATGGAGAAGTTGACGTTCTACGCGGTGTGTGTGTGTGTGTGTGTGTGTGTGTGTAGGATGGACTGGTCAAGGCGGATATGGAGAAGTTGACGTTCTACGCGGTGTGTGTGTGTGTGTGTGTGTGTGTGTGTGTGTGTGTGTGTAGGATGGACTGGTCAAGGCGGATATGGAGAAGTTGACGTTCTACGCGGTGTGTGTGTGTGTGTGTGTGTGTGTGTGTGTGTAAGATGGACTGGTCAAGGCGGATATGGAGAAGTTGACGTTCTACGCGGTGTGTGTGTGTGTGTGTGTGTGTGTGTGTGTGTGTGTGTGTAGGATGGACTGGTCAAGGCGGATATGGAGAAGTTGACGTTCTACGCGGTGTGTGTGTGTGTGTGTGTGTGTGTGTGTGTGTGTGTGTGTGTGTGTAGGATGGACTGGTCAAGGCGGATATGGAGAAGTTGACGTTCTACGCGGTGTGTGTGTGTGTGTGTGTGTGTGTGTGTGTGTGTGTGTGTGTGTGTAGGATGGACTGGTCAAGGCGGATATGGAGAAGTTGACGTTCTACGCGGTGTGTGTGTGTGTGTGTGTGTGTGTGTGTGTGTGTGTGTGTGTGTGTGTGTGTAGGATGGACTGGTCAAGGCGGATATGGAGAAGTTGACGTTCTATGCGGTGTGTGTGTGTGTGTGTGTGTGTGTGTGTGTAGGATGGACTGGTCAAGGCGGATATGGAGAAGTTGACGTTCTACGCGGTGTGTGTGTGTGTGTGTAGGATGGACTGGTCAAGGCGGATATGGAGAAGTTGACGTTCTACGCGGTGTGTGTGTGTGTGTGTGTGTGTGTGTGTGTGTGTGTGTAGGATGGACTGGTCAAGGCGGATATGGAGAAGTTGACGTTCTACGCGGTGTGTGTGTGTGTGTGTGTGTGTGTGTGTAGGATGGACTGGTCAAGGCGGATATGGAGAAGTTGACGTTCTACGCGGTGTGTGTGTGTGTGTGTGTGTGTGTGTGTGTGTGTGTGTGTGTAGGATGGACTGGTCAAGGCGGATATGGAGAAGTTGACGTTCTACGCGGTGTGTGTGTGTGTGTGTGTGTGTGTGTGTGTAGGATGGACTGGTCAAGGCGGACATGGAGAAGTTGACGTTCTACGCGGTGTGTGTGTGTGTGTGTGTGTGTGTGTGTGTGTGTGTGTGTGTGTAGGATGGACTGGTCAAGGCGGATATGGAGAAGTTGACGTTCTACGCGGTGTGTGTGTGTGTGTGTGTGTGTGTGTGTGTGTGTGTGTGTGTGTGTGTGTAGGATGGACTGGTCAAGGCGGATATGGAGAAGTTGACGTTCTACGCGGTGTGTGTGTGTGTGTGTGTGTGTGTGTGTGTGTGTGTGTGTGTGTGTAGGATGGACTGGTCAAGGCGGATATGGAGAAGTTGACGTTCTACGCGGTGTGTGTGTGTGTGTGTGTGTGTGTGTGTGTGTGTGTGTGTGTGTAGGATGGACTGGTCAAGGCGGATATGGAGAAGTTGACGTTCTACGCGGTGTGTGTGTGTGTGTGTGTGTGTGTGTGTGTGTGTGTGTGTGTGTAGGATGGACTGGTCAAGGCGGATATGGAGAAGTTGACGTTCTATGCGGTGTGTGTGTGTGTGTGTGTGTGTGTGTGTGTAGGATGGACTGGTCAAGGCGGATATGGAGAAGTTGACGTTCTACGCGGTGTGTGTGTGTGTGTGTAGGATGGACTGGTCAAGGCGGATATGGAGAAGTTGACGTTCTACGCGGTGTGTGTGTGTGTGTGTGTGTGTGTGTGTGTGTGTGTGTAGGATGGACTGGTCAAGGCGGATATGGAGAAGTTGACGTTCTACGCGGTGTGTGTGTGTGTGTGTGTGTGTGTGTGTAGGATGGACTGGTCAAGGCGGATATGGAGAAGTTGACGTTCTACGCGGTGTGTGTGTGTGTGTGTGTGTGTGTGTGTGTGTGTGTGTAGGATGGACTGGTCAAGGCGGATATGGAGAAGTTGACGTTCTACGCGGTGTGTGTGTGTGTGTGTGTGTGTGTGTGTAGGATGGACTGGTCAAGGCGGACATGGAGAAGTTGACGTTCTACGCGGTGTGTGTGTGTGTGTGTGTGTGTGTGTGTGTGTGTGTGTGTAGGATGGACTGGTCAAGGCGGATATGGAGAAGTTGACGTTCTACGCGGTGTGTGTGTGTGTGTGTGTGTGTGTGTGTGTGTGTGTGTGTGTGTGTGTGTGTGTGTGTGTAGGATGGACTGGTCAAGGCGGATATGGAGAAGTTGACGTTCTACGCGGTGTGTGTGTGTGTGTGTGTGTGTGTGTAGGATGGACTGGTCAAGGCGGATATGGAGAAGTTGACGTTCTACGCGGTGTGTGTGTGTGTGTGTGTGTGTGTGTGTGTGTGTGTGTGTGTGTGTGTGTGTGTGTAGGATGGACTGGTCAAGGCGGATATGGAGAAGTTGACGTTCTACGCGGTGTGTGTGTGTGTGTGTGTGTGTGTGTGTGTGTGTGTGTGTGTGTGTGTGTGTGTGTGTGTGTGTGTGTGTGTGTGTGTGTGTGTGTAGGATGGACTGGTCAAGGCGGATATGGAGAAGTTGACGTTCTACGCGGTGTGTGTGTGTGTGTGTGTGTAGGATGGACTGGTCAAGGCGGATATGGAGAAGTTGACGTTCTACACGGTGTGTGTGTGTGTGTGTGTGTGTGTGTGTGTGTGTGTGTGTAGGATGGACTGGTCAAGGCGGATATGGAGAAGTTGACGTTCTATGCGGTGTGTGTGTGTGTGTGTGTGTGTGTGTGTGTGTGTGTGTGTGTGTGTAGGATGGACTGGTCAAGGCGGATATGGAGAAGTTGACGTTCTACTTGGTGTGTGTGTGTGTGTGTGTGTGTGTGTGTGTAGGATGGACTGGTCAAGGCGGATATGGAGAAGTTGACGTTCTACGCGGTGTGTGTGTGTGTGTGTGTGTGTGTGTGTGTGTGTGTGTGTGTGTGTGTGTGTGTGTGTGTGTGTGTGTAGGATGGACTGGTCAAGGCGGATATGGAGAAGTTGACGTTCTACGCGGTGTGTGTGTGTGTGTGTGTGTGTGTGTGTGTGTGTGTGTAGGATGGACTGGTCAAGGCGGATATGGAGAAGTTGACGTTCTACGCGGTGTGTGTGTGTGTGTGTGTGTGTGTGTGTGTAGGATGGACTGGTCAAGGCGGATATGGAGAAGTTGACGTTCTACGCGGTGTGTGTGTGTGTGTGTGTGTGTGTGTGTGTAGGATGGACTGGTCAAGGCGGATATGGAGAAGTTGACGTTCTACGCGGTGTGTGTGTGTGTGTGTGTGTGTGTAGGATGGACTGGTCAAGGCGGATATGGAGAAGTTGACGTTCTATGCGGTGTGTGTGTGTGTGTGTGTGTAGGATGGACTGGTCAAGGCGGATATGGAGAAGTTGACGTTCTACGCGGTGTGTGTGTGTGTGTGTGTGTGTGTGTGTGTGTGTGTGTGTGTAGGATGGACTGGTCAAGGCGGATATGGAGAAGTTGACGTTCTACGCGGTGTGTGTGTGTGTGTGTGTGTGTGTGTGTGTGTAGGATGGACTGGTCAAGGCGGATATGGAGAAGTTGACGTTCTACGCGGTGTGTGTGTGTGTGTGTGTGTGTGTGTGTGTGTAGGATGGACTGGTCAAGGCGGATATGGAGAAGTTGACGTTCTACGCGGTGTGTGTGTGTGTGTGTGTGTGTGTGTGTGTGTAGGATGGACTGGTCAAGGCGGATATGGAGAAGTTGACGTTCTACGCGGTGTGTGTGTGTGTGTGTGTGTGTGTGTGTGTAGGATGGACTGGTCAAGGCGGATATGGAGAAGTTGACGTTCTACTTGGTGTGTGTGTGTGTGTGTGTGTGTGTGTGTGTGTAGGATGGACTGGTCAAGGCGGATATGGAGAAGTTGACGTTCTACGCGGTGTGTGTGTGTGTGTGTGTGTGTGTGTGTGTGTGTGTGTGTGTGTGTGTGTGTGTGTAGGATGGACTGGTCAAGGCGGATATGGAGAAGTTGACGTTCTACGCGGTGTGTGTGTGTGTGTGTGTGTGTGTGTGTGTGTGTGTGTGTGTGTGTAGGATGGACTGGTCAAGGCGGATATGGAGAAGTTGACGTTCTACGCGGTGTGTGTGTGTGTGTGTGTGTGTGTGTGTGTGTGTAGGATGGACTGGTCAAGGCGGATATGGAGAAGTTGACGTTCTACGCGGTGTGTGTGTGTGTGTGTGTGTGTGTGTGTAGGATGGACTGGTCAAGGCGGATATGGAGAAGTTGACGTTCTACGCGGTGTGTGTGTGTGTGTGTGTGTGTGTGTGTGTAGGATGGACTGGTCAAGGCGGATATGGAGAAGTTGACGTTCTATGCGGTGTGTGTGTGTGTGTGTGTGTAGGATGGACTGGTCAAGGCGGATATGGAGAAGTTGACGTTCTACGCGGTGTGTGTGTGTGTGTGTGTGTGTGTGTGTGTGTGTGTGTGTGTGTGTGTGTGTGTAGGATGGACTGGTCAAGGCGGATATGGAGAAGTTGACGTTCTACGCGGTGTGTGTGTGTGTGTGTGTGTAGGATGGACTGGTCAAGGCGGATATGGAGAAGTTGACGTTCTACGCGGTGTGTGTGTGTGTGTGTGTGTGTGTGTGTGTGTGTAGGATGGACTGGTCAAGGCGGATATGGAGAAGTTGACGTTCTACGCGGTGTGTGTGTGTGTGTGTGTGTGTGTGTGTGTGTGTAGGATGGACTGGTCAAGGCGGATATGGAGAAGTTGACGTTCTACGCGGTGTGTGTGTGTGTGTGTGTGTGTGTGTGTGTAGGATGGACTGGTCAAGGCGGATATGGAGAAGTTGACGTTCTACGCGGTGTGTGTGTGTGTGTGTGTGTGTGTGTGTGTGTGTGTGTGTGTGTAGGATGGACTGGTCAAGGCGGATATGGAGAAGTTGACGTTCTACTTGGTGTGTGTGTGTGTGTGTGTGTGTGTGTGTGTAGGATGGACTGGTCAAGGCGGATATGGAGAAGTTGACGTTCTACGCGGTGTGTGTGTGTGTGTGTGTGTGTGTGTGTGTGTGTGTGTGTGTGTGTGTGTGTGTGTGTGTGTGTGTGTGTAGGATGGACTGGTCAAGGCGGATATGGAGAAGTTGACGTTCTACGCGGTGTGTGTGTGTGTGTGTGTGTGTGTGTGTGTGTGTGTGTAGGATGGACTGGTCAAGGCGGATATGGAGAAGTTGACGTTCTACGCGGTGTGTGTGTGTGTGTGTGTGTGTGTGTGTGTAGGATGGACTGGTCAAGGCGGATATGGAGAAGTTGACGTTCTACGCGGTGTGTGTGTGTGTGTGTGTGTGTGTGTGTGTAGGATGGACTGGTCAAGGCGGATATGGAGAAGTTGACGTTCTACGCGGTGTGTGTGTGTGTGTGTGTGTGTGTAGGATGGACTGGTCAAGGCGGATATGGAGAAGTTGACGTTCTATGCGGTGTGTGTGTGTGTGTGTGTGTAGGATGGACTGGTCAAGGCGGATATGGAGAAGTTGACGTTCTACGCGGTGTGTGTGTGTGTGTGTGTGTGTGTGTGTGTGTGTGTGTGTGTGTAGGATGGACTGGTCAAGGCGGATATGGAGAAGTTGACGTTCTACGCGGTGTGTGTGTGTGTGTGTGTGTGTGTGTGTGTGTAGGATGGACTGGTCAAGGCGGATATGGAGAAGTTGACGTTCTACGCGGTGTGTGTGTGTGTGTGTGTGTGTGTGTGTGTGTAGGATGG
>NC_084995.1:46645942-46655942 GCF_963854185.1 Sardina pilchardus | reverse complement strand
ACACACACACACACACACACACACACGTAAACACACACATTTAAACACACACACATGTAAACACACACATGTGCCCCTCGACATGCACCTTAAATTCAAATGAAACGTTCACAATCATGAAAGCAAGAACGCATAGAAAGCTACGGGTAACACACACACACAAACACACACACACACACACACACACACACACACACACATGTAAACACACACATGTGCCCCTCGACATGCACCTTAAATTCAAATGAAACATTCACAATCATGAAAGCAAGAACGCATAGAAAGCGACGAGCTAAATTATTATTTAATCTGGTTAGCATCATTAGCATGCTGCACACATTTGTTTAAAACTCTTGCGTTGAAGTTGAATGATAGTACCAATGTTTTCCGTGACTCAACAGGACCTGTCCTAAGGACAAAAAGTATTACCTTGAAACTTAATCACACGTGGGGAAATTGAACAGTCCAACCAGTAGACTATGATAAGCTAAACAACTATGTTACTTTTTTTTACAATATTTCCAGGCTTCAACTAAACCAACTGAGTTAAAAAGGTAGAGTTAGTTAAAGTAGGCTATAAAGTGTGCTGCCATGAATATCAGAAATTCAGTTTTTATATCAGGATATCATAATACAATTATCTCCCTCAACAATGGAATTCTTTTCTCTGATTGGCTGATGGGGTAGCCATTAACTTCGTATTCGGTTGTTAAGTCCGATGTCACGGACCCAGCAGCTATTTTGTGAAAAGACGTTTATTAACGCAGCCAGACGGGTTTTGCTACTTGTAAACTTTGTCATCACCACCTTCGTTTTAGCGGTTTTAAAACAAAACCCCTAAACTTTAACAAAGTAATCACTGTAGCTATGCAGCCAGATGATATATGAATGGGTAACGTCCAGGCTTCCGCGAAAAATATAGATTTGATTAGGTTGAGGCAACAAGTCCGTATAAGATGACAATTTTCTTAAAGGCTAGTCAGAATAGTGGAAAATAATAGTTTACAGTCATGGTTGAAATTGTTGGCACCCATGCTAAAGTTGACTAAAAAGAGGAATATCAAATCATCTTTTGGAAATTGATTTTAATGGCTTAAGTAATACAATTAGGAAAAATCCAACCTTTAAGGACACCAATTTTCTTTGTGAATGAATAATGTATCATAAATAAATAAATGTTCTTCCCAAAATACTGAGGTCAAAAATATTGGCACCCCTATGTAACCCTATGGGAATTTAACACATAGGGTTAACATAGGGGCAGGCGTTTTTGTATTTTTAAAGGCCACGTATTTCATGGATCCAGGATATGCATCCTGATAAAGTTCCCTTGGTCTTTAGAACTAAAATTGACCCACATCATCACACACCCTTCACCATACCTAGAGATAGGCATGGTGTTTTGTTCAGTTTTCTTCAGTTAGCCTATTAGCCTGTTTGATGCTCATTGAACTCAATGCAAATAATTTGAATCCTCTGGTGTCCCAAGGTAGGCTATTCATGTTGTTTAATAAAATGTCAAGTCACGCATGAACTCACAACTGTGTGTGTGCAGGTGTGTGTGTGTGTGTGCGTGTGCGTGTGCGTGTGCGTGTGTCTATGTGTGTGTGTTTGTGTGTGTGTGTTTGTGTGTGTGCGCGCGCGTGTGTGTGTGTGTGTGTGTGTGTGTGTGTGTGTGTGTGTGTGTGTGTGCAGGTACGTGGTGATTGCTATGGAAGCTCTGGATCAGCTGCTGATGGCGTGCCACTCCCAGAGCATTAAGCTGTGTGTGTGTGTGTGTGTGTGTGTGTGTGTGTGTGTGTGTGTGTGTGTGTGTGTGCAGGTACGTGGTGATTGCTATGGAAGCTCTGGATCAGCTGCTGATGGCGTGCCACTCCCAGAGCATTAAGCTGTGTGTGTGTGTGTGTGTGTGTGTGTGTGTGTGTGTGTGTGTGTGTGTGTGTGTGCAGGTACGTGGTGATTGCGATGGAGGCTCTGGATCAGCTGCTGATGGCGTGCCACTCCCAGAGCATTAAGCCGTGTGTGTGTGTGTGTGTGTGTGTGTGTGTGTGTGTGTGTGTGTGTGTGTGTGTGTGTGTGTGTGCAGGTACGTGGTGATTGCTATGGAGGCGCTAGATCAGCTGCTGATGGCGTGCCACTCCCAGAGCATTAAGCTGTGTGTGTGTGTGTGTGTGTGCGTGCGCGTGTGTGTGTGTGTGTGTGTGTGTGTGTGCAGGTACGTGGTGATTGCTATGGAGGCTCTGGATCAGCTGCTGATGGCGTGCCACTCCCAGAGCATTAAGCTGTGTGTGTGTGTGTGTGTGTGTGTGTGTGTGTGTGTGTGTGTGTGTGTGTGTGTGTGTGCAGGTACGTGGTGATTGCTATGGAGGCTCTGGATCAGCTGCTGATGGCGTGCCACTCCCAGAGCATTAAGCTGTGTGTGTGTGTGTGTGTGTGTGTGTGTGTGTGTGTGTGTGTGTGTGTGTGTGTGTGTGTGTGTGTGTGTGCAGGTACGTGGTGATTGCTATGGAGGCTCTGGATCAGCTGCTGATGGCGTGCCACTCCCAGAGCATTAAGCCGTGTGTGTGTGTGTGTGTGTGTGTGTGTGTGTGTGTGTGTGTGTGTGTGTGTGCAGGTACGTGGTGATTGCTATGGAGGCCCTGGATCAGCTGCTGATGGCGTGCCACTCCCAGAGCATTAAGCCGTGTGTGTGTGTGTGTGTGTGTGTGTGTGTGTGTGTGTGTGTGTGCAGGTACGTGGTGATTGCGATGGAGGCTCTGGATCAGCTGCTGATGGCGTGCCACTCCCAGAGCATTAAGCCGTTCGTGGAGAGTTTCCTGCACATGGTGGCCAAGCTGCTGGAGTCCCAAGAGCCAGACCTGCAGGTGCTGGGCACCAACTCGGTGAGAGAGAGAGAGAGAGAGAGAGAGAGAGTGTGTGCTTCTGCGCTTGTGTGTGTGTGTGTGTGTCTGCGTGTGTGTGCTTCTGCGCATGCACTCGTGCGCGCTTGTGTGTGTTCCACATTCCCCTTACTAGGCCTGTAGCGAGGAGTCGATGACGTCGACTAACCGACTTCAAAATATCGTCGACGTCATATTTAGGCGTCGACATATCGCCAGAAAAAAAAAAAAAAAAAAACACTTGAGTCACAGAAACAAAACAAAACAAACAGTTTGCACTTCCTCAAGCCAAAAAAGCCCTGCACAAAGCCCTGAAAAACTGCTCGCCTGAGCTGGTCGAATGGGAATACTTACTTTAATTTCACGTTTGTGTAGTGTGTCGTGCAGCTTGAGCTGAGTGCACTTCGGTAGTGCTCGCTAACTATCCTAGCTCTCTGCAGTTTTTTCGTGCTTGTTTGGCAGGCAGTTTATGTTAGCTTGTCACTGGCAGCGAGTCAGCTGTGTATTGTATTTGTTAGCATTTATTGTTGGCTGGAATGATATAAACCATTATTTTCCTGGGAGTGCTACGGGGGTGCTATGGACAATCCAGGGGGAGCTGTAGCACCCCCTTGCTCCCCCCTGGCACCGCCCATGACTAGAGCACCTAAAAGAGTAGCTATTTACTAGAGCACTTAAAAGAGTAGCTATTTACTAGAGCACTTAAAAGAGTAGCTATTTACTAGAGCACCTAAAAGAGTAGCTATTTACTAGAGCACCTAAAAGAGTAGCTATTTACTAGAGCACCTAAAAGAGTAGGTATTTACTAGAGCACCTAAAAGAGTAGGTATTTACTAGAACACCTAAAAGAGTAGGTATTTACTAGAACACCTAAAAGAGTAGCTATTTACTAGAGCACCTAAACGAGTAGGTATTTACTAGAGCACCTAAACGAGTAGCTATTTACTAGAGCACCTAAACGAGTAGCTATTTACTAGAGCACCTAAAAGAGTAGCTATTTACTAGAACACCTAAACGAGTAGCTATTTACTAGAACACCTAAACGAGTAGCTATTTACTAGAACACCTAAAAGAGTAGGTATTTACTAGAGCACCTAAACGAGTAGCTATTTACTAGAACACCTAAAAGAGTAGCTATTTATTAGAACACCTAAAAGAGTAGCTATTTACTAGAACACCTAAAAGAGTAGCTATTTACTAGAACACCTAAAAGAGTAGCTATTTACTAGAGCACCTAAAAGAGTAGCTATTTATTAGAACACCTAAAAGAGTAGGTATTTGCTAGAACACTTAAAAGAGTAGCTATTTACTAGATCACCTAAAAAAGTAGCTATTTATTAGAACACCTAAAAGAGTAGCTATTTACTAGAACACCTAAAAGAGTAGCTATTTACTAGAGCACTTAAAAGAGTAGGTATTTACTACAGAACACCTAAAAGAGTAGCTATTTACTAGAACACCTAAAAGAGTAGCTATTTATTAGAACACCTAAAAGAGTAGCTATTTACTAGAGCACCTAAAAGAGTAGGTATTTGCTAGAACACTTAAAAGAGTAGCTATTTACTACAGAACACTTATAAGAGTAGCTATTTACTACAGATCACTTGTAAGAGCAGGTATTTAAGAGCACTCACTTTAAAAGAGTTGGGGAAGTGTGTGTGTGTGTGTGTGTGTGTGTGTGTGTGTGTGTGTGTGTGTGTGTGTGTGTGTGTGTGTGTGTGTGTGTGTGTGTGTGTGTGTGTGTGTGTGTAAAAAGGTGTTGGCTGATCACTCCTGTGTGTGTGTGTGTGTGTGTGTAGTTTGTAAAGTTCGCCAACATTGAGGAGGACACCCCTAGCTACCACCGGCGGTACGACTTCTTTGTGTCGCAGTTCAGCGCTATGTGCCATTCCACACAAGAGGACGCCGAGACACGCACCAGGTATGTGTGTGTGTTTGTGTGTATGACACGCACCAGGTATGTGTGTGTGTTTGTGTGTATGACACGCACCAGGTATGTGTGTGTGTTTGTGTGTATGATACGCACCAGGTCGATTCATAGTATATTTAAACCGATCCAGGGGTTTGCCTTCCGATGCACTAGCATTGTTAACGTTCAGAATGATTTCCGATACGTATTAATTAATTTAGAATAAGTAACTAGGAACAGTAACTAATTACTTTTTAAAAGAAACTTGCCCAACACTGGCTGTCAGGGATATCAGAAATTCAGTATTTCTTCTTTTTATATCATGATATAATATAATGCAGACATATATCATAATCCTATACTATTGACATGCTATTTAATAAAATTGTTTTCCCAGATAGCTATTTAATTAAATGGTTTTCCCAGATAGGCTATTGACATGCTATGTAATAAAATGGTTTTCCCAGATAGGCTATTGATTGCTATGTAATAAAATGGTTTTCCCAGATAGGCTATTGATTGCTATGTAATAAAATGGTTTTCCCAGGTAGCTATTTAAATAAATGGTTTTCCCAGATAGGCTATTGATTGCTATGTAATAAAATGGTTTTCCCAGATAGGCTATTGACATGCTATTTAATTAAATGGTTTTCCCAGATAGGCTATTGATTGCTATGTAATAAAATGGTTTTCCCAGATAGGCTATTGATTGCTATGTAATAAAATGGTTTTCCCAGGTAGCTATTTAAATAAATGGTTTTCCCAGATAGGCTATTGATTGCTATGTAATAAAATGGTTTTCCCAGATAGGCTATTGACATGCTATTTAATTAAATGGTTTTCCCAGATAGGCTATTGATTCCTATGTAATAAAATGGTTTTCCCAGATAGGCTATTGACATGCTATGTAATAAAATGGTTTTCCCAGATAGGCTATTGATTGCTATGTAATAAAATGGTTTTCCCAGGTAGCTATTTAATTAAATGGTTTTCCCAGATAGGCTATTGATTGCTATGTAATAAAATGGTTTTCCCAGATAGGCTATTGACATGCTATTTAATTAAATGGTTTTCCCAGATAGGCTATTGATTGCTATGTAATAAAATGGTTTTCCCAGATAGGCTATTGACATGCTATTTAATAAAATGTCTAGGTTTGCCCCATAACTCTAACCCTAAATCACATATCCCTATCGCACTAACCCTATTGTGTGTGTGTGTGTGTGTGTGTGTGTGTGTGTGTGTGTGTGTGTGTGTGTGTGTGTGTGTGTGTGTGTGTGTGTGTGTGTGTGTGTGTGTGTGTGTGTAGGATCCGTGTGGCTGGTATTAGGGGGTTGCAGGGGGTGGTACGTAAGACGGTGAATGATGAACTTCAGGCCATCATCTGGGAGCCTCAACACATGGACAAGCTGATCCCATCTCTACTGTTCAACATGCAGGATACGGACGACACCGAGAGGTACACACACACACACACACACACACATACACACACACATACACACACACACACACACACACACACACACACACACACACACACACACACACACATGGACAAGCTGATCCCATCTCTACTGTTCAACATGCAGGATACGGACGACACCGAGAGGTACACACACACACACACACACACACACACACACAAGCTCATACAATCATCAGAGAATTTGCCTCAGACACATTTTGTAAGTAAGTACTACCTACTATATTTTGTGAACAAAATATTCAAGTTACTCGAGTAATCGTTTCAACCCTAGTGTGTATGTGATTTGGTGTGTGTGTGTAATGCGGTGTGTGTATATGTAGTGTGTGTGTGTGTGTGTGTGTGTGTGTGTGTGTGTGTGTGTGTGTGTGTGTGTGTGTGTAATGCAGTGTGTGTTCATGTAATGTGGAGTGCGTGTGTGTGTGTGCGTGTGATGCGGTGTGTGTATATGTAATGTGTGTGTGTGTGTGTTTGTGTATATGTAATGTGTGTGTGTGTGTGTGCAGGGGGTCAGGTGAGGAGAATCCGGCGTCCCTGGCCGAGAGCTGTTTCCGGGAGCTGCTGGGTCGAGCCGCCTATGGCAACATGAACAATGCCGTGCGCCCCGTGCTGGTGTAAGTTTCCATAGTAACCATTTACATCATAGTAACCACATACATCATGAAACAGTGTCATAGGAATAGTGTCTTAGTAACCACATCCATCATTAAACAGTGTCATAGGAATAGTGTCTTAGTAACCACATCCATCATTAAACAGTGTCATAGGAACAGTGTCTTAGTAACCACATCATTAAACAATGTCTTAGGAACAGTGTCTTAGTAACCACATACATCATTAAACAGTGTCATAGGAATAGTGTCTTAGTAACCACATCCATCATTAAACAGTGTCATAGGAACAGTGTCTTAGTAACCACATCATTAAACAATGTCTTAGGAACAGTGTCTTAGTAACCACATACATCATTAAACAGTGTCATAGGAACAGTGTCTTAGTAACCACATACATCATTAAACAGTGTCATAGGAACAGTGTCTTAGTAACCACATACATCATTAACCCTTTGTCCGCCAAAGTCGCATGATTGTGACAAGCAGCATGAAAACGGATCAAGCAACATGACTGATTAAAACAGGCGATAGATTAAGCAACATGACTGATTAAAACAGGCGATAGATTAAGCAACATGACTGATTAAAACAGGCGATAGATCAGATGAAAAGCAACATGACTGATTAAAACAGGCGATAGATTAAGCAACATGACTGATTAAAACAGGCGATAGATCAGATGAAAAGCAACATGACTGATTAAAACAGGCGATAGATTAAGCAACATGACTGATTAAAACAGGCGATAGATCAGATGAAAAGCAACATGACTGATTAAAACAGGCGATAGATCAGATGAAAAGCAACATGACTGATTAAAACAGGCGATAGATCAACATGACTGATTAAAACAGGCAATAGATCAACATGACTGATTAAAACAGGCGATAGATCAACATGACTGATTAAAACAGGCGATAGATCAAGCAACATGACTGATTCATTTTATGTACAATGCATAATGCATCATTTTATGCATCATTTTATGTGTCATCCAGTGACGTCATTTAAATTAGATGAGTAAATTTACCCCCTTCATTAACTTTAGTTCATACTCAATGATTCTTACATTTACAGTATAACTTTATCTCTGGCCACTTTGAAGCCATGACCTTTTGAAAATTGTATGTAAAAATTCAATGTTGTCTTTTTAAAAACCTGGCACCCAAAGGGTTATAGTAACCACATACATCATTAAACAGTGTCATAATAACAGTGTCATAGTAACCACATACATCATTAAACAGTGTCATGATAACAGTGTCATAGTAACCACATACATCATTAAACAGTGTCATAATAACAGTGTCATAGTAACCACATACATCATTAAACATTGTCATAGTAACCACATACATCATTAAACAGTGTCATGATAAGTGTCATAGTAACCACATACATCATTAAACAGTGTCATGATAACAGTGTCATAGTAACCACATACATCATTAAACACTGTCATAATAACAGTGTCATAGTAACCACATACTTCATTAAACAGTGTCATAATAACAGTGTCATAGTAACCACATACAACATTAAATATTGTCATAGTAATCACATACATCATTTAACAGTGCCATAGTAACAGTGTCATAGTAACCACATACAGCATTAAATATTGTCATAGTAATCACATACATCATTTAACAGTGCCATAGTAACAGTGTCATAGTAACCACATACAACATTAAATATTGTCATAGTAATCACATACATCATTTAACAGTGTCATAGTAACCACATATATCATTTAACAGTGCCTTAGTGACAGTGTCATAGTAACCACATATAGTACATACTGTATGTATACTAGGGCTGTCACTTTTGAGAAAAATCAAATTCGAACGGATATCGAATGTCAAGCAATATATTCAATATCCCATTATATAGCCCCCCTTTTGTAATTCAACTGCATTACCCACAATGCCATGCAGGTTCCGTTTGGAATGTCGTACTAACACCCTGGAAATCCAGAGTTCTCACGAGAGCACAATTTTAATTGTGTCTGCAAGATACTCTGGCAATGAGCAATGATGCATGTTACTTTTACCTCAGGAATCTGTGGTAACCAAAAAAGGAGTGGGTGAGCTAAACTGATAACGACAGCACTAAAACTTTCTATTTTGTTCGTAGGGTTAATCCAATTGCGTCGAAGTCCAGAATCAGTCAGAGTAACATTGGTCGTAGGGTTATCCAATTGCGTGCAGTGCGATTTTCAAATGCATGCTTGGTGCCGCCCCTCAAGTTAGGCTATTTTCATTATCAAGATTCCAGGGTCTGGTTTACTACCAAGTTAGTACTAACTTATAGTTGAAAGCGTCTTTTTCTGACAAAAGAAGTTATCCAGACTGCTTTTTCAGTTTGAGAAAAATCTGCCAGCGTTCTTGTTCCAAAAGGCAGCCGGAAGTATTTATTTATTTATTTATTTTTTTGTGAAAAAAAGTGACTACTAAACATTCAGACACCTAAAACATTTCCCTATTATAGATATACTGTATATGTGCTCAGACACCTGCAACGAGCCTCTCAACCGATGTTCTGCCACCTTCTCCATTTTTACTTGTTGTCATGGGAAACCACAGGTCTCAGTAATCCGCTTGTGATTGGTCAGTTGTAAAAAAGACAGCGTGAGGTATGGCGTTTTTACGCTAGTAGTTGAATATTTCTCAACTTCTGAGCTGCAGAAAAAGACGGTTGCAGTCACATTTTAAAGAAGCCGCCAACTGTTTTGAAAACACAGTCTACTCCACAGGATTATAATGTTAGGCAGACGCCGGCAGCTGAGAAAAAGATGCTTAGTCTGAACGTACCATTAGTCTGAACATACCCTTAGTCTGAACATACCCTTAGTCTGAACATACCCTTAGTCTGAACGTACCCTTAGTCTGAATAAATGTACCCTTAGTCTGAACATTCCTTAGTCTGAACATACCCTTAGTCTGAATAAATTAGTCTGAACTAATCTGAGTCACATGTTTGTGTGTGTTTTTATGCATGTCTCTGTGTGTGTGTGTGTGTGTGTGTGTGTGTGTTCCTCTCCCAGGCATCTGGAATGTAATGTTGTGTGTGTTCCTCTCCCAGGCATCTGGATAATCATCGGTTGTGGGAT
>NC_084995.1:46615942-46628442 GCF_963854185.1 Sardina pilchardus | reverse complement strand
GTCCCCCAAGTCACAGGTGAGCCAATCAGAACTGGTGCACCATTCTCAAAGCCAATCAGAAGCAACTTCTCTCTTGTTCACTGATCCAATGGTTAGGATGACACATTGCCTGTGACCTTGTCTTGTACACATAGGCTAGTAAGGTATTTGTAATGGGCTAGTGGGGTATTTTAGGGAATTGTAATGGGCTAGTGGGGTATTTTAGGGTATTTGTAATGGGCTAGTGGGGTATTTTAGGGAATTGTAATGGGCTAGTGGGGTATTTTTAGGGAATTGTAATGGGCTAATGGTGTAAAAACAATGACAGAGAATTTGGACTCCATAGCCCCTTTCAGACCGTAGGGCCAAAGCCGAGCCAGCTGTGCCGTGCCGGGGCTAATTGCTTTCACATATCTTGGTGCGGTGCTACTAGCCCCTGATTTCTGGCCCAACAAAAACGTAGCCAGTTGAGCTAGAGCCGGACCAGAGGCGGAGTCAAGGTGAAGGCGGAGTCAACCCGTAGGCTACTGTGTGTGGAGTCGAAAACCGAATTTAGAGATAGCAGTTACGTCCATGTTAAAGATATTTGCCTGTCAGTAGGCTAACTCTGTCTAGATATCACCATTTAGCACAGTAAAAAGTGAACTAACATAACTAACTAACATAGACAAGCGTCCCACTAATTTAGGCTATTCCTGCCGGTGTGTTTCCTACTATTACGACTATCGTGCTCCAATTCCAGCCCCTTTCGTTCAGAAATTCTAAAATAAATATAGCTGCAAGCGGCGATGCAGGCCCTCACACCTGCGGTCCGGACCCGTGACATTCCGGAATCTAACTAAGCCACACCCTAGGCCAGAGCTTTGTCTCTGACTAGAGGTAGAAATAACACACATGCCCACCAAATTTGGTTCATTGTTGTGAATGTATGTGTTAACCATAATAGACAACTTGCTAGGTGGCGCTATAGGGTCCCTAAGCCACACCCTAGGCCAGAGCTCTGTCCCTGACTAGCGGTAGCAATAACACATGAGCCCACCAAATTTGGTTAATTTTCGTTAATGTGTGTGTCAACCACAACAGACAATGCGCTAGGTGGCGCTATAGAGTCCTTAAGCCACACTCTAGGCCAGAGCTCTGTCTCTGACTAGCGATAGCAATAACACACAAGCCCACCAAATTTGGTTCATTTTCGTGAATGTTTGTGTCAACCACAACAGATAACGTGCTGCTAGGTGGCGCTTTAGAGTCCCGAAGCCACACCTTAGGCCAGAGCTCTGTCTCTGACTAGCAGAAGCAATTCCACATGTAGCTACTAAATTACATCCAATTTCTAACCTTTTTTCTGCCTATAACACCAACTTCCTGTTTCTTAATAAGACGCCATAATTCAAACCTTCGCCATTTCAATATACTTCGAAAATTCTAAAATCTGGTCGCAATTCCTCTTGGGCAACCCCTCTATCAATTTACTGCTACTATGACATGATTTCGATAAACCGTCTAGGAGAAGTGTTTCAAAATACATAATGTGCAAAATTCATAATCATAATCATAACTCAAATTCCTCTAAAATTCACTATGTAGTTTAAATGTCAAAGTTGTTCAGATTAATACAACACACATGCCTACCAAATTTAGTTCATTTCCATGCATGTATGTGTCAACCACAACAGACAACGCGCTAGGTGGCGCTATAGGGTCTCAGAGCCACTCCCTAGGCCAGAGCTCTGTCGTTGAGTAGTGTTACCAATTCCACACATAGCTGCCAATTTTCAAGAGTTTTAGAGCATTCCAAGTTGGTGAAAAAAGGCAAAACGTGGCCCAGAAGACATTTGATCTGAGCAAAAACAATAGGGCCGCTGCTACAGCGGCCGCACCTCGGTGCTCGGGCCCTAATAATAATAATAATAATAATAATCTGAGCAAAAACAATAGGGCCGCTGCTACAGCGGCCGCACCTCGGTGCTCGAGCCCCAACTATGTTTTTTAATACTTCAAAATACCATTTGATAAATGAACCTTACATTTTCCAATAGCCATAGATTTGTGGATTTGAACAAAGTCCCGTTTGGTTCTTAGCAATAGCGTCTACTGCCTTCAAAATATCTTCTTTAGCTTACTCTGTGTTTTTTTAGCCTACTCTGCGCTCTGAGTTTAGTGCTGGCTGTGAACTCACTCGGCATCGTTGTGAAACTAACCTGGAGCTCCATGCGGATTTTACTGTCTATGAATTGTACACACAGCCTTACAAATGTTTATTGCTCTTCGAGTCACGGTCAAATGTCATATATGTTACATAACTCATTTAGATACACATATGTTGTCTGAGCCATGCATTTCTTTAGGAATCCACCGTCATGGTTTGTATAGAAATGAATATTAAGTGATATACACGTAAACGGACAATAAGAGGTGACTGACTTCGATAGCACAGCATTGGAAAGAGATACGCGACTTTCTGCTTAAATCCTGTTTGAAAAGGTGTGGTGATGTGACGTTTTCACAAGCAAGGGTGTGTCGAGGTGTAATGCGGAGAGATAATGGCCTGACAGTCTGAACGCAAAGGTCTCAGGGTTATGAGGCTTGTGGACCCGACCCACTAGCACCAGGTGGCCCCCAAATTAGCCAGGCCCAGGTGGCCCCCAAATTAGCCAGGCCCAGGTGGCCCCCAAATTAGCCAGGCCCAGCTGGCCCCCACCACACGGCACCAGTAACCACTGATTTAAATGGGACTCCATCAGCTTTAACCAACAGCACTGATTTAAATGGGACTCCATCAGCTTTAACCAACAGCACTGATTTAAATGGGACTCCATCAGCTTTAACCAACAGCACTGATTTAAATGGGACTCAGTTATAAGCTGTAACCAACAGCACTGATTTAAATGGGACTCAGTTATAACCAACAGCACTGATTTAAATGGGACTCAGCTATAACCAACAGCACTGATTTAAATGGGACTCAGCTATAACCAACAGCACTGATTTAAATGGGACTCCATCAGTTATAACCAACAGCACTGATTTAAATGGGACTCCATCAGTTATAACCAACAGCACTGATTTAAATGGGAATCAGTTATAACCAACAGCTATTACACTTACACTCAATGGGACTCCTACAGCTATAACCAACAGCTGTTATGGGCTATGACATTCTGTGTGTGTGTGTGTGTGTGTGTGTGTGTGTGTGTGTGTGTGTGTGTGTGTGTGTGTGTGTGTGTGTGTGTGTGTGTGTGTGTGTGTGTGTGTGTGTGTGTGTGTGTGTGTGTGTGTGTGTGTGTGTATATGTTCCCTCTAAGCTGCGCGCGTGCGCGAATGCGCAGGCCAGTCGAAGTGGCCGCGCAATAGATTTTTCAGACCGCGCATATTTTTCAGACCGCACAAACTATTTTTTCAGGGGTTAAAAATGTGACTATCAAACGCGATGTAGCCTAGTTACCAAACATTTTAAATACTGACATGTCTGACAACCAAGTCGGAAGTAGACAACGTTACAAACAAAGTATTCTAGGCTCTTGGCGGGTACCATGACGAAAAGAAAGGCTGAGCAGGTGCTCCAGAAAAAGGTCTGCCTAACATTTAAAAATTAGTGGCTAGATGAAATAGTCCAAACTGACACAAAAGATGGTCCAGGTAGGATAAAACTTTAAGAGATATTTACATATTTGCTCGGAGGCAAAAGCGAAAGGGGAGTTCGCTAGTGGTAAAACTTTGTCCGAGTGGAAGCTTGATTACCTAAAGCAGGGGTGTTCTAACTACGGCCCGTCACGCACTTTCATGCAGCCCGCCGAGCATGCATTAGTTTATCATAGATTTTGCCCTTTCTCATTATTGTCATGTAAATTATATATATATATGGGTGGGGGGGGGGCATGGTCATTTTTGGCAGGTCGCGTGGTTGCGAATTGCTCACAGCGGTAAAACCTGCGCTCAGAAAAAAAATGTTTTGCTCAGTGCTGAAAAAAATTAGAGGGAACATTGTGTGTGAGGGAAAGGGAGAGAGAGACTTGTGTATGTTGTATCGCTAATTCTTTCTCCTTGGATAAATGTGTGTGTGTGTGTGTGTGTGTGTGTGTGTGACTGTGTGTGTTTGTGTGCGCTTGCTTGTGTGTGTATGTGTCTGTGAATGCATTAGTATTGTACACGGTAGGAAAGATTCTTCACAGGTGCAGACAAACCTCCAGAGGTAAAGCTCCTTCACTGCCTTGTTAGCTTCTTAGCTCAGCACAGTCATATCTGCTAGTGTGTGTTTGAGTACTAGCTGTGTAGCCAGGGATCCTGTGTTGAACTAGTTTACTGCACAGTCATATCTGCTAGTGTGTGTTTGAGTACTAGCTGTGTATCCAGGGATCCTGTGTTGAACTAGTTTACAGCACAGTCATATCTGCTAGTGTGTGTTTGAGTACTAGCTGGGTAGCCAGTGATCCTGTGTTGAACTAGTTTACAGTCCTGGGCCATATTACAGAAACCTCCTCTCTTGAGTCTTACGTTAAATATATATTATTATTACGTTGAGAAATGTAAGATCTTACCTTAAAGCAACACTAAAACACTTTCCACTTATTAACTCCTCTTGAGTCTTACGTTAAGATAGGACAAATTTAAGATCTTAAATCTTACGTTAAGATAGGAGAAATATAAGATCTTAAATCTTACCTTAAAGCAACACTAAAGCACTTTGCCTCTGTTGCACACACACTATTTGTTTTACAGCAAATAACGTCCACAGACATGGTAGAGTATGTTGCATGAGTTTATGAAAGTATGATGTATTGCGAAGCAAGTGAAATTTGTATAGTAAGTGAAAAATGTATAGCAAGTGAAATTTGTATAGTAAGTGAAAAATGTATAGCAAGTGAAATATGTATAGCAAGTGAAAAATGTATAGCAAGTGAAAAATGTATAGCAAGTGACATTTGTATAGCAAGTGAAAAATGTATAGCAAGTGACATTTGTATAGCAAGTGAAAAATGTATAGCAAGTGAAAAATGTATAGCAAGTGAAAACTGTATAGCAAGTAAAAAATGTATAGCAAGTGAAAAATGTATAGCAAGTGAAAAATGTATAGCAAGTGAAAAATGTATAGCAAGTGAAAAATGTATAGCAAGTGAAACTAGAAATGTGCATGTCCGAGGACCTGCAAGAGCGGGTTTGCAAAACTGCTAACTATGCTAACCATGCTTACAATGCTAACCAGGATGATCAGCTAACTTGGCTGATGATTTCTAGCAGTTATGCTAAAAATGCTAATTATGCTGACAATGCTATCTAAGCTGACAATGCTAACCAGGTTGATTAGCTAATTTAACAGATGATTTCTAGCATTTATGTTAAAAATGCTAACTATGCTTAAAAGTGCTTAAAAAAAAGCCTGCAAAAAAAAAAAACTATTTCCCCATTCATTTCAATGGGACCGAAAAACGGGAATCCCGGAAAAACGACAACTGGCAGCCATCCGACATGAACAAGGAAGCTACACCAGATCGGGCCTGATTTTTTAGTGTTGGAACCGCGTCGATAGCTCAAACGCTCTAGGAGAAGAGGTGTCTTAAAAAAAGTGGGTGAACGGGAATAAGTTGAATGTGCTTATTCCTTGCAGCAAGCCCACTAATTTGTAGTTTATTGTGTCTAATTTCATCAAACTACAGATCCGCTACCCGATCTGGTACGCTTACAGCGTGCGGGGGGGGGGGGGGGGGGGCGCTGTGGCACAGCAGGCTACAGCGCTCGTACCATATACGGGTCTGAGTGCCCACGGGGATCCAGGTTCGAATCTGGCCTGCGGTCATGTCCCGATCCCACCCCATCTCTCTCTCCCCCTTGTTTCCTGTCTACCTGTCCAATAATAATAAAGTCAAAAAGGCCACAAAAAAAGCGTACATAGTGTGGTTATAGCCGATATGAGGGCCACAAATCAAATGCATGAGTGCCGTTCACCCTGTTAAGAGTTGATGAACCATTGAAATGATTTTGGAAACATTATTTAAAGGTACAAAAAACTCTTTAGTGTTGCTTTAAGATCAGAGAAATATAAGAAAATAAAGACCCCTCAAAAATAGGTCATAGCTCCATAGTTACTGTAACACAAGAATCATAGCCTGGGGTCTTCTGGGGTATTCTGTACCGATTTACGTGACGTTTGTCATTGGGATCACCCAAAAGCCTTTCAATAACTATATTTTGTCTTACACGATTACAATTAGGCCTACAATTTCGTTATAAATGTAATAAAAGACCTGCCATTTCAGGTTAGCAGGTAGATAGATAGATAGATAGATAGATGCTGTAGATAGATAGATAGATACTTTATTCATTCCGAGGGAAATGTTAGATAGTAAGAGGCCCTGTGGCTAATTTGTGACACTAAGGAGAAGCCTAACATAAAGATGCCTGAAATGTGCCCAAAAGGCATTGAAATATGGCTGAGGAGTGGAGGGATTTGCCCATAGAGTTAGCGATGAACTCATTTGCCCATAGGGTTAGCGATGAACTCATTTGCCCATAGAGTTAGCGATGAACTCATTTGCCCATAGGGTTAGCGATGAACTCATTTGCCCATAGGGTTAGCGATGAACTCATTTTGTTTGTGGGTGAAGGTCGTATTGATCTCCTAGGGTTAGTTTAGTGATCTTGTGATCTGCTAGGGTTAGTTTAGTGATCTTGTGATCTGCTAGGGTTAGTTTAGTGATCTTGTGATCTTGTGATCTGCTAGGGTTAGTTTAGTGATCTTGTGATCTGCTAGGGATAGTTTAGTGATCGTGTGATCTGCTAGGGTTAGTGTAGTGATCTTGTGATCTGCTAGGGTTAGTTTAGTGATCTGCTAGGGTTAGTTTAGTGATCTTGTGATCTTGTGATCTGCTAGGGTTAGTTTAGTGATCTTGTGATCTGCTAGGGTTAGTTTAGTGATCTGCTAGGGTTAGTTTAGTGATCTTGTGATCTTGTGATCTGCTAGGGTTAGTTTAGTGATCTTGTGATCTGCTAGGGTTAGTTTAGTGATCTTGTGGCTGAAGGTCGTATTGATCTCCTAGGGTTAGTTTAGTGATCTTGTGATCTGCTAGGGTTAGTTTAGTGATCTTGTTAGAGATCTTGTGATCTGCTAGGGATAGTTTAGTGATTGTGTGATCTGCTAGGGTTAGTGTAGTGATCTTGTGATCTGCTAGGGTTAGTTTAGTGATCTTGTGATCTGCTAGGGTTAGTTTAGTGATCTGCTAGGGTTAGTTTAGTGATCTTGTGATCTGCTAGGGTTAGTTTAGTGATCTTGTGATCTGCTAGGGTTAGTTTAGTGATCTTGATCAGATGAATAACACTTAGATGAGCAGTTTGTGCAGTGCGTGTGTTTCCTCTCTTGTCTTGACGTGTGTGAGTGAGTGGTTGTCTCTGTGTTTCACTTGTTTGTCTGTTTCCTGTCTTCACGTGTGTGTCTGTGTGTTTCTTGTCTTGTGTGGGTTTCCTGTTGCTCTCTGCGGAACATCCTCTATGGTGAGTCAACGTCTCAATGGTTACTGTGGCAGTTTACCAAAAGAGTGTTGTGCCCAAGGCAATCCCTAAGAGCACTGCACCCCCTGCTCAGACTGTAGGGGTGTGTGTGTTCACATAGGTGTGTGTGTGTGTGTGTGTGTGTGTGTGTGTGTGTGTGTGTGTGTGTGTGTGTGTGTTCACATAGGTGTTTCTGAGTGTGTTTATGCAGGTGTGGATTTGGGTCTAAGTGTGTGTGTGTGTGTGTGTGTGTGTGTGTGTGCTCACATAGGTGTTTGTGAGTGTGTTAATCAATGCAGGTGTGGATTTGGGTCTAACTGTGTGTGTGTGTGTGTGTGTGTGTGTGTGTGTGTTTCAGATGAAGATCGCCTGACTCGTAGGAAGAGCTTTGTAGATACCATCTCCTTACAGCTAGATATCCTATCCAACAGTCTACCAGACAAGGTAACACACACACACACACACACACACACACACACACACACACACACACACACATACACACACCACAGTCTGTCTTTGGTCGGATTTATTTAGAAACAGTTAATATTTATATGTGTGTGTGTGTGTGTGTGTGTGTGTGTGTGTGTGTGTGTGTGTGTGTGTGTGTGTGTACATGCTCGTGCACTCTTGTACTACAGTCACACCTGGCTGAAGAGATCACCTTTGAAACTTTGAAGAAAGCAATAGGTAAGTATTCTAACATAGATGCTGCGTGTGTGTGCGTGCGTGCGTGCGTGCGTGCGTGCGTGCGTGCGTGCGTTTGTGCGTGCGTGCGTGCGTTGCGTGCGTGGTGTGGAGTGCCAACAAGGATAGCTTCTGTTTTAGAACTGTTTAGTTGTAGGAAGTTTGCCGTCATCCACGCCTTTATCTCCTCCAGGCAGGTGGAAACTGTGGATAGGGCTGCAGAGAGTGTTTGGTTAGTTTTTATATGGAGTTGGGTGTCATCAGCATAGCAATGGAAAGACATTCCATGCCGGCTGATGACATCACCATGGGGGAGCATGTACAGAGTGAAGAGGGTGGGGCCTAGGACTGAACCTTGAGGGACCCCACAGGTGACGGAGTTTGTGACTGAATTTGCATCTGCCAGGGATACATATTCTGTTCTGTCCGTGAGATATGATGTGAACCAAGCCAGGGTGGTGCCAGAAAGTCCGATGGAGGAGTGGAGGCGTTGTAGAAGGATGTGGTGGTCAACGGTGTCGAATGCTGCAGTGAGGTCAAGGAGGATGAGAAGTGATGGAGAGCCAGCATCAGCTGTCAGCAGCAGGTCATTTGTGACCCTGACCAGGGCAGTTTCCATACTGTGGCCAGGGCGAAAACCAGACTGAAACTTCTCATATAGGCTGTTTGTGGTGAGGTGTTTATGGAGTTGAGCAGAGACCACCTTTTCCAACACTTTTGAAAGGAAAGGGAGATTGGAGATGGGGCGGTTGTTGGCAGGTGGTTCCGGGTCAAAAGCTTTTAGAGAAGTGGCTTGATGACAGCAGTTTTCAAGGATGTGGGGACATGGCCGGACTGGAGGGACTGATTGATGATTTTGGTGAATAGGGTAACATTTTTAAATAATAGTGTTTGTTAAAGATTGCGTGGATTTTGGTGCAAAACAAGAGAACATTTGGCGATGGAACAGTTGTGAATGAGTGCTTAAAGGACTAGTTCGGTATTTTACACTTTAAGCTCGTTTTTTGTATAGCCTAGCATGAAAACGAGTGTTAGACACTGAAATTTCGACGATTGAGCCTGTTTGTGGAATTTGGCAGATTTAGAATGGAGCTCTGTAGGCTTTAACATTGCTCGCTTTGTGCATGCTCTATTCTGTCCTTAAAACACCCCTAAACGTTCGTTTTTAAAAGTGTGCAGCTCACCGAGTGGTTACTGGTCTTCAACGATCTTCTATAGCAAGTTTCGCAGTGAAATTCAAATTCTGTTGTGTTGTATTAGGCACACACGGTTGTAAAAGTGCTTCCGGGATTTCGAAAATCCCTGATAACAGATGACAGAAGCTGTATTTCGCTGCTAAACTTGATATAGAAGATCGTATTGTATCATATTGTTTCTTCTAAATGACGCTATGCAATCCAAATATGGACATTTCCTTTGTATTAGCAACCAATCGCGAAAGTTCAAAGACGAGTCTAAGCTGAGAACGCATCTCATTGGCTGTCTTTCAAGGCTGTTTTCTCAAAACGAGTTATTTGCGGTTTAATGTCATTTTCCGGTAGATACTTCTCAGCCTCTGTAGCACCTATGTACACCAAACTTTCCAGTAATACACTTAACAGTATGCTGAAGATATGTTCAGAGGGATTTGTTAATATATCATTCCTGGCCTGATTTATGTGACATTTTAATCAAAAAAGCATGGCAAAATTTTTTTTTTTTTAAGGCTATGGACAGTATATTTGGATTTCCTAGGCAATGAAAGCAGATATCCTGAAATCCTTCTGTAATTTTATTGTAATCTTGTTTGTAAACAACATGAAAGAATAATTTTGCACCTGGCTTTATCATATGTTCAGATCTATCTACCGGAAACATATGCTAAATCCTGCATATTTAATGAGAGAATGCCTAATTTGCATAATTAAACATGCTTATTTCAAAAACTTGTAATACATTTTTTTTCTCATACTTGTGTAAGTAATCAACTGAGGAAGTTTCATGATGATACCTATGATTTAAAAATGTTACCCTATTCAACTGTAGTGTCTCGCCTTAAAGCAATAGTTCGGAATTTTGGACATAGGACCTCATTTCCAACTTAGTCGGGGTGATATAGGTTGGTGAAGACCATTTTCAGTGAATTTCTGCCCTTCCTTGAGTTGCAGCGTTCATCTCATGCTAACCTGGTGCCGAGATAACGCAAGTCAACGGTAACATCCAGCCTGCCACTGAAAACACTCCACAGAACACCCGAAACAAATAAATAACGTCAGACTATCGATGCACATGCACATTGATAGAACAATGTTAGAAATAAAACTAACCTTGCATCGCATTGCAATAGCCTACTTTGTTCCCTGTATGGCAGTGGCGGATTGATATTGAGAAACTAGTCCCTCAAAATGTAATAAATCATTGAGTTGCAAGGTTAGTTTTATTTCTAAAATTATTCTATCAACACGGACATGTATAGCGATAGTCTGACGTTTTAATTGACTTGTCTCGGGTGTGCTGTGGAGTGAGTAAGACTGTTGTTGATGTCAGACTGATGTTACCGTTGAAATGCGTTAGCTCAGAACCAGCGTTAGCAAAGGGGAACGCTGAAACTGAAGGAAGGGGTTAAACGCGATAAAAACAGTCTTCACCGACCTTTATCACCTCGGTAAAGTTGGAAATGAGGTCTTATGTCCAAAATTCCGAACTAGGAATATTACAACTATAGTTGTAATACATTTTACGCAGCTGCGTGAAGTGTGTGTGTGTGTGTGTGTGTGTGTGTGTGTGTGTGTGTGTGTGTGTGTGTGTGTGTGTGTGTGTGTGTGTGTGTGTGTGTGTGTGTGTGTGTGTGTGTGTGTGTGTGTGTGTAGATACCACAGGTCTCGAGGAGCAGGAGAGGGAGAGAAGGCGTCAGGTGATGGAGAAGTTCCAGAAAGCTCCATTTGAGGAGATCGCTGCCCACTGCGAGTCCAAGGTTAACATCCAGTAACGCGCACACACACACACACACACACAACACACAACATCCAGTAACACACACACACACACACACATACACACACACACACACACACACAAAACATCCAGTAACACACACACACACACACACACACACACACACACACACACACAAAACATCCAGTAACACACACACACACACACACACACACACACAAAAAACATCCAGTAACACACACACACACACACACACACACACACACACACACACATACACACACAACATCCAGTAACACACAACATCCAGTGACACACACACACACACACTGTCCCAATAAGAAACAGTATGATGTGCACTTTTTTGTTTCTTTTCAGAATAACATGCTTCACGACCGCCTTGCACAGATTTTCGAGCTAACTATCCGGTAAGTGGCCTGAACACACACAAAACACTGCGCACACACATACAGTGGGTCCCACTTGGAATTGTCCGATGTCATGTGTGATTATCACACATATTTTATTTAATTTTCCTCAGTGAAGTTGCAATGACCTAAATAACCACAAGATGTGACTTGTATGAAGTTGTCTGTTATTTTATGAAGAGGCATCTGGCTGTTTCATTTAGGTTTGTTTTGCTTTCATTAACACTAATGCTAATACTCGTTTACGTTCACAATACCACTCTGATACAATGGCTCACACGCAAGCTAGCTCAGCTGATATTTCGCACTGGTTTAAAGTGCCCTTGCTCGAATATTTTGTATAGAAGCATGACGTAATTCTGAGTCGGGGACGTAGTATGACATGTCTGCCAACTAGTGGCAGGGAGTTTGAACGAAATTTGACACCCTATTTGACAAAATCGGCCATTTTATTCAGTACCGCATCTTGTCGACTATATCCGCCTGTGGCGCCTAGAGGGTTAACATAGGGGCAGGCAGTTTTTTATTTTTAAAGACCACTTATTTCATGGATCCAGGATACTATCCATCCTGATAAAGTTCCCTTGGTCTTTAGAACTAAAATTGCCCCACATCATCACACACCCTTCATCATACTTAGAGATAGGCATGGTGTTTTGTTCGGTTTTGTTCAGTTAGCCTATTAGCTGGTTTGATTTGCATTGAGTTCAATGAGCATCAAACAGGCTAATAGGCTAACTGAACAAAACTGAACAAAACACCATGCCTATCTCTAGGTATGGTGAAGGGTGTGTGATGATGTTGGCCAATTTTAGCTCTAAAGACCAAGGGAACTTTATCAGGATGCATAGTATCCTGGATCCATGAAATAAGTGGCCTTTAAAAATAAGATTATGCCTGCCTCTATGGGAATTGAACACATAGGGTTAACATAGGGGTGGCAACACTTATGACCCCAGCATTTTAAGGAGGAACATTTATTTATTTGGG
>NC_084995.1:46605942-46610942 GCF_963854185.1 Sardina pilchardus | reverse complement strand
GGCTGGAGAGGGATGTAGATGTAAAGGTGAGTAGGACGTGAGAGGATATGAGTTCCAGATGAGAGATATGGAGGATTTGTGTCCATTCTGAGATTGGACTCAAAAACACACACCACATCTGTCATGTACACACACACACACACACACACACAAATCACACCCATACACACACACACACACACCACATCTGTCATGCATAAATCACAACGATGTCCATCACACACACACACACACACACACACACACACACACACACACATTCAATCCTAATGATGTATATGAACACACAACTAACGCACACACACATTAAATCCCAATGATGTATATGAACACTCAATATGTTGTATGTTGTATGCATGCATTACAAAAACACACACACATCTGACAAACATAAAGCAAAATAAATACACCAAGTTGTCTGTTTGGACTTGCTGTGTGTGTGTGTGTGTGTGTGTGTGTGTGTGTGTAAATAAATATGCCAAGTTGTCTCTGTTTGGATTTGATGGACTTGGGAAAGGGAGCGGTGTGTGTTTGTGAGATAACTCCTCATGACCACTGATTGTAAAGGTGTGTGTATGTGTGTGTGTGTGTGTGTGTGTGTGTGTGTGTGTGTGAGTGACTCAGATCTCATGCTATTTGATGCTCAAACCACTGTAAGCACTTGTATCCATGGCAACCATTAAGAGAAATGTATTCCATATTAATAAAGATTTTTTATCAGACATACATTTGCCAGTGTGGTTAATTGTGGAGTTCCATGTGTGCCATAGTATTTCAGTCACCCTGTTAAGTCTACTGGATCATGAGACCTGGTTAAAGGCCCGTTCACACCAAGAACAATAGCGATAATGATAACTATAAACAAATATCACTCTCGTTAATATGAATGACAAAGTTCACACATAAACTATAACGATAACGACATGAAGAATGATATCTTTGTTGATCACTTTCTTTTGAGAACGATAAAAAGTCAACAGCCAATCAGAACCCATAATATTCTAGCCATCACATTCATTAACATGAGGAGAGACTTTTCTTCTTGTTGGCCAGTGTGGACGCTTTTATCGTTATGGTTATAGTTATCGTTCTTGGTGTGAACGGCCCTTAAGTCTGCAGAATAATGTCACCTGATTAAGTCTACTGGATAATAGATAATAGGATAATAGGAGTTTGTGATCGCACAGAACTGCGCAGCACAAGATGCATGTGGTTAAAAATCTGTCCATGATGATCTAGATGTCACAGATGACATCACAGATGTACTTCTTCTAACACTTGTCCTTTTCATTTCACTTACATCTCCACTTCACAGGTACGCAGGTAGTCATCAACAAACATGGATTGTAAAAAATCAACAGGTTCTGATCAAATCGAACCATTCTTCTATAACACTTCAGCACTTTTAATTTCTGATGCCATTGCTGCTGTTTTTAACCTTAGTTTAACAAGTGGGTCTATCCCAGATTCATGGAAGTCGGCTCAAGTACTTCCACTTTTAAAAGGGGGGGACCCGTCTATCTTAGATAACTACCGGCCCATTTCCAGGTTGTCAGTATTAGCTAAAGTGTTTGAATCTCTTGTTAATGATCAAATAAAACCCTTCTTAGCTGAAAATAATATTTTAAGTTGTACCCAATCAGGCTTCAGACAAGGTCATAGTACTATAACTGCTGTATAATATCTGTCTTAAATGATTTCATCTCTGCCTTAGACTCAAGAAAATCTTGTTGTGCACTTTTTGTTGACTTATCCAAGGCATTTGATACAGTTAACCATAAAATACTGCTGCTTAGACTGAAGGCAATAGGTTTCAGTGATTCAGTGTTACAATGGTTTTCTAATTATTTAGTAGGCAGGACACAGTGTGTCTCTATAGAGAACTATCAGTCACCCCTACTTACCATAAAAGCAGGTGTCCCTCAAGGGTCAGTTCTTGGCCCAATCCTGTTCTCTTTGTATATTAATGATCTAGATAAAGGCCTAAGTCCAGCCAAAGTACATCTGTATGCTGTTGATACCATCTTATACACTATTGGTTCCTCTATGCAATACGCTCTGGATTCTTTACAAACTGCCTTCATATCCATTCAGAATGCTTTGTTGCAGTTAAAGCATTAAACACAAAGAAAACTAAGTATATGATATTCCCACGCTCAAGGTCATGTCCTGATGGTAATTTATCAACACTTGATGGCGCCTCCTTGGAGAGGGTTACGTCGTATACATATCTTGGCATTTGGCTGGACCAAAAGTTCACATTTGAAGTACATATTAATAATCTTTTAAGAAGCTAAGACCTAAGGTCAGTTTTTATTTTCGTTTAAAAAAATGCTCTTCATTTTTAACAAGAAACAGGCTGGTCCAGAGTACTTTTCTCTCAGTGTTGGATTATGGTGACACAATTTATATGCATGCACCTTTATATCTCCTCCAAAAGCTGGATGCAGTTTATCATTCTGCATTGCGGTTTGTAACAGGGGCCCCCGCAAGAACTCACCACTGTGATCTTTACTCTAAAGTTCAATGGCCATCTTTGTATTTAAGGCGGAAATTGCATGTTACTTTTCATTGCTAAGGCATTATTGGGCAAACTCCCACGCTATATCTGTGATCTTCTGACTTTTTGCACTTCATCATATAGCACACGTTCCTCAAACAAATTATTACTGCAGTCTGTCACCCCTCGTACCGAATTAGGGAAAACAAGCTTTTCTTTTTTTGCTCCACATCTGTGGAATGAGTTGCAGAAAATATGGAGTATGGATTCTTTGCCTTCATTGGAGATTTTTAAGAGAGAAATTAATACTGTGTGCACTGAGGAATGTCATTGCTTTTAGAGGTATATCACAAAACTCTTGCTACTGTGTTTCATGTAAATGTGTTAATGTGTTTTTTGTCTTGTCTGGAACTATTTGTTTGGCTGCCATTTTGACCAGGAGTCCCTGGTAGAAGAGACGCTCAGTCTCAATGGGACAATCCTGGCTAAATAAAGGTTAGATCAAAATAAAATAAAATAGATGGGTGTGTTTATGACTGTAGTCGACTCTATCACATGGCCTTAACTTATCGCGGGAGCAAGGCGGCTGCTGCACAGCAGCGCAGTTTCTCTCCAGGTACTGCGGAGCCTAGTCAGGCCTAGACCCTGCCTTCATGATGTCGGGACTTTGCCCTTATTGGCTTTTACATCCCTGACATATGTGCTGGCGTTTAGATGCCTCTTCATATCCACACCACAGCTTCAGCCATGTTTCGTCACGTGGTCACGTCTAGACTACGGAAAGTAGAGAGTGTCCAACTTCATAGCAGCGTTTGGATCCCCGGGGCGGATCTCTCTACTTCATAGCAGCGTTTGGATCCCCGGGGCGGATCTCTCTACTTTGGCTGTCACCGGCAGATCTCGCTGCTGCAAGAGGTCAGTTGGAGTTGAACTTGAACACACCTATGGTCTCCTAGTTCTTGAATTTCCCATTGGGGATCAATAAAGTATCCAGTAGTAGTGTAGTGTAGTGGATAAGGAGCTGGGCTAGTGTGCAGTAGTAGTGTAGTGTAGTGGTTAAGGAGCTGGGCTAGTGTGCAGTAGTAGTGTAGTGTAGTGGTTAAGGAGCTGGGCTAGTGTGCAGTAGTAGTGTAGTGGTTAAGGAGCTGGGCTAGTGTGCAGTAGTAGTGTAGTGTAGTGGTTAAGGAGCTGGGCTAGTGTGCAGTAGTAGTGTAGTGTAGTGGTTAAGGAGCTGGGCTAGTGTGCAGTAGTAGTGTAGTGTAGTGGTTAAGGAGCTGGGCTAGTGTGCAGTAGTAGTGTAGTGGTTAAGGAGCTGGGCTAGTGTGCAGTAGTAGTGTAGTGGATAAGGAGCTGGGCTAGTGTGCAGTAGTAGTGTAGTGGATAAGGAGCTGGGCTAGTGTGCAGTAGTAGTGTAGTGTAGTGGTTAAGGAGCTGGGCTAGTGTGCAGTAGTAGTGTAGTGTAGTGGTTAAGGAGCTGGGCTAGTGTGCAGTAGTAGTGTAGTGGATAAGGAGCTGGGCTAGTGTGCAGTAGTAGTGTAGTGGTTAAGGAGCTGGGCTAGTGTGCAGTAGTAGTGTAGTGTAGTGGTTAAGGAGCTGGGCTAGTGTGCAGTAGTAGTGTAGTGTAGTGGTTAAGGAGCTGGGCTAGTGTGCAGTAGTAGTGCAGTAGTAGTGTAGTGTAGTGGATAAGGAGCTGGGCTAGTGTGCAGTAGTAGTGTAGTGTAGTGGTTAAGGAGCTGGGCTAGTGTGCAGTAGTAGTGCAGTAGTAGTGTAGTGTAGTGGTTAAGGAGCTGGGCTAGTGTGCAGTAGTAGTGTAGTGTAGTGGTTAAGGAGCTGGGCTAGTGTGCAGTAGTAGTGTAGTGTAGTGGTTAAGGAGCTGGGCTAGTGTGCAGTAGTAGTGTAGTGGTTAAGGAGCTGGGCTAGTGTGCAGTAGTAGTGTAGTGTAGTGGTTAAGGAGCTGGGCTAGTGTGCAGTAGTAGTGTAGTGTAGTGGTTAAGGAGGTTAAGCGTTGTGCCCTTGAGCAAGAGAGTGTGTGTATGTGTGTGTTTAAGAGTGAGGCACCATTTTGCGCTTGAGCAAGTGTGTGTGTGTAAGAATGAGGCACCGTTGTGCGCTTTAGCAAGTGTGTGTGTGTGTGTGTGTGTGTGTGTGTGTGTGTGTGTGTGTGTGTGTGTGTGTGTGTGTGTGTGTGTGTGTTGTGTGTGTGTGTGTGTGTGTGCGTGTGCGTGTGTGGATATGGTGTCCCCTGAGAGCAATGACACACATGGAAGACTGCTGAGTAGTTGTGACCAAAGCCTTTATTTCTGATCATTAAATTGAGTGAAATATGCCAGAGTTATGGTTGCGTGTGTGTGTGTGTGTGTGTGTGTGTGTGAAGGCATGAGTTATGGTTGTGTGTGTCTGTGTGTGTCTGTGTGTGTGTGTGTGTGTGTGTGAAGGCATGAGTTATGGGTGTGTGTGTGTGTGTGTGTGTGTGTGTGTGTGTGTGTGAAGGCATGAGTTA
>NC_084995.1:46595942-46600942 GCF_963854185.1 Sardina pilchardus | reverse complement strand
GACAGAACTGGTTAATAACACAGACAGAACTGGTTAATAACACAAACAGAACTGGTTAATAACGTACAGAACTGGTTAATAACACGTACAGAACTGGTTAATAACGTACAGAACTGGTTAATAACACGTACAGAACTGGTTAATAACACAGACAGAACTGGTTAATAACGTACAGAACTGGTTAATAACACGTACAGAACTGGTTAATAACGTACAGAACTGGTTAATAACACGTACAGAACTGGTTAATAACACAGACAGAACTGGTTAATAACGTACAGAACTGGTTAATAACACAGACAGAACTGGTTAATAACGTACAGAACTGGTTAATAACGTACAGAACTGGTTAATAACACAGACAGAACTGGTTAATAACACAGACAGAACTGGTTAATAACACAGACAGAACTGGTTAATAACGTACAGAACTGGTTAATAACGTACAGAACTGGTTAATAACGTACAGAACTGGTTAATAACACATACAGAACTGGTTAATAACGTACAGAACTGGTTAATAACGTACAGAACTGGTTAATAACACAGACAGAACTGGTTAATAATGTACAGAACTGGTTAATAACGTACAGAACTGGTTAATAACACAGACAGAACTGGTTAATAACACAGACAGAACTGGTTAATAACACAGACAGAACTGGTTAATAACGTACAGAACTGGTTAATAACACAGACAGAACTGGTTAATAACACAGACAGAACTGGTTAATAACGTACAGAACTGGTTAATAACACATACAGAACTGGTTAATAACGTACAGAACTGGTTAATATCACAGACAGAACTGGTTAATAACGTACAGAACTGGTTAATAACACAGACAGAACTGGTTAATAACGTACAGAACTGGTTAATAACGAACAGAACTGGTTAATAACACAGACAGAACTGGTTAATAACACAGACAGAACTGGTTAATAACGTACAGAACTGGTTAATAACACAGACAGAACTGGTTAATAACGTACAGAACTGGTTAATAACGTACAGAACTGGTTAATAACACAGACAGAACTGGTTAATAACACATACAGAACTGGTTAATAACACAGACAGAACTGGTTAATAACGTACAGAACTGGTTAATAACGTACAGAACTGGTTAATAACACAGACAGAACTGGTTAATAACACAGACAGAACTGGTTAATAACACAGACAGAACTGGTTAATAACACATACAGAACTGGTTAATAACACAGACAGAACTGGTTAATAACACAGACAGAACTGGTTAATAACGTACAGAACTGGTTAATAACGTACAGAACTGGTTAATAACACAGACAGAACTGGTTAATAACACATACAGAACTGGTTAATAACACAGACAGAACTGGTTAATAACACATACAGAACTGGTTAATAACACAGACAGAACTGGTTAATAACACAGACAGAACTGGTTAATAACACATACAGAACTGGTTAATAACACAGACAGAACTGGTTAATAACACATACAGAACTGGTTAATAACACAAACAGAACTGGTTAATAACACAGACAGAACTGGTTTATAACACACTATGGCTCCAATCGAATCGAAAGGCAGCTGCCTACTGCCTCCCTCCCTAAATAGAGAGCTCTCTAACTAGACATGACTTTAGATTATATGCGTTGTTTAAAAATGAGCGTAGCACTCTAGAATCTTTGGTTAACACTACGGTATGACGTTAGCAAAAGCCTGATGTTAAACTAAATTAGCCTACGTAAGCTAGCAGGCTAACGGTATAAAATAGTTTCACTGGCAGCTAATATATCAGACCAGGCGTTATTAGTGGGTACAACAATGGTATAACCAGGTAGTAAATTGTTTATTTTCAATGTACTTTCTACAAATCCAAGCTAAATAACGTCACACAAATGACATTTCAACAGATTCGGCAGTCATTTACCGATATCGGCAGCCATGTTTGTTTTGTTTTCACGGTTTTCACAGCTGATTCAGACGTGGTCGCAAAGGATTATGGGTAGAAGGCAGCTTGAAGTGTACATCGATGCTGCCTTCAAAATTGACCGTTATTCAGGAAATCTAAGATATCTTAGAAGGCAGCAAAAATCGTTTTTTCGGTTTCGAACGGCCTTCGCTGCCTTGCTCTCTAGTTAGATATCTTAGAAGGCAGCAGTTTTACCCGATTCAAACGGAGGCTATATCACTACTATGCACTTTAAGGCGAGACACTACAGGTGAATACGGTAATTTTTTTAACTTAAAGGTACATAGAATGGAAATCATTTTTTTTGTCTTGGTTTTGATGAATTAGGAGAGGTTGCGCATAACCAAAGAGCGATCATGAACATGAGGCATGGTTGTGCCCTCCTTCATACGAACATCTTGAACTTAAAAATTGCCACTAAAAAATGGCCGAATTAGAACAAAGCCTTCTTGTGATATAAAATATCGCAAAGCCATTGAAGTTCGATTGGGGTTGCCAAAGAGGGCGCCATTTAGTCAAACGGACCATTTTAATACCCAGCCTAAATATGAGGTTTTAGTTGGGCTTGTAACATTCCAATTTAGTTTAATTTTTATGAATCAAAGTTGAATATTTACTATAGTCACATCAGAGAACACAGTATTTGTATCATCCATTCTATGTCCTCTTTAAAGATATCTTCATGAAACTTTACCAGTTGAATACTCACTTAAATAGGAGAATGTAAAAATGTAGGGAAAAATGTATTGCAAGTGTTCTGTAATTATATGTTTAAATATGCTAATAAGGCTATGTCTAATTAAATATGCACTAATTTGCATATATTTTGATGCGAAGAATCTGATCATTGGAAAAAGCCAGGTTGAAAATGGTTAATATATCCCTGCTGAAAAAACCAGCCTGACCAGCTAAAGGTGGTTTGCTGGTTGACCAGCTTGTTAACCAGCTTATTTGACCACCCTTTGATGGTTAACCAGCTAGACCAGCAAAACTCTCGCGAAAACACACCTTCAGCTGGTTTACCCAGCTTATGATGGTAATTCAGCTGGTTTTGATTGTCGTACCACCTTAAGCTGGTCATTTTAGTAGGTGTTGCTGGTCTACATTGCTGGTTTTTACTGGCCACGCCAGCTTATGTTGGTTATTCTAGAAAACCAGCTTGACCATCTTTGTCAAGCTTGACAGGCTGGTCACCAGCATGACCATCTTAAACCAGTTGTATCCCAAACGACAGGCTGGTCACACCAGCACAACCAGCTTCCTCAGATGGTCACGCCAGCATGTCTAGCTGGTGGCCTAACCAGCTACACCAGCAAAGACCAGCAATAATAACTGTGTTTTGGGCAAAGACCAGCAAAGACCAGCTAAAACCAGCTACCAGCCTAAGCTGGTTTCTTGCTGTTTTTTTCAGCAGGGATCAAATAAAAACACATTTACAGAGGGGATTATGAATATCTTCTTTTGTTATCCAGTAAATTAGAAAATAGTGCCAATTGGCTTAAAAAATGGATTCCCACATATTTATACCACTGCTTGGTCAAATTTCCTATTGTGATGTGCTATTTGGAACATGCATCGTAGGTGAAGAGGGCCTCATTAACCTACCTCATCATTGTTTATGTCTCTGGCAAACTGTGCAAATGCAATACTTGTCTGCATCTCCCTACTTGGGTTTAGATATGTGTGTGTGTATGCAGTAATGCCTCCTGTGTGTCCATGTTGTGCTGTAGGTGTGTATGCTGATGTGTGTGTTGTGCAGCAGTTCAGCATTCAACAGCATCATCCCCTCCACCAAACTCAGTCATCAATACCTCCACACTGATCACCACACTCAGTCATCAATACCTCCACACTGATCACCACACTCAGTCATCAATACCTCCTCACTGATCACCAAACTCAGTCATCATCCCCTCCATACTGATCACCACACTCAGTCATCAATACCTCCACACTTATCACCAAACTCAGTCATCATCCCCTCCATACTGATCACCACACTCAGTCATCAATACCTCCACACTGATCACCACACTCAGTCATCAATACCTCCACACTGATCACCAAACTCAGTCATCAATACCTCCACACTGATCACCACACTCAGTCATCAATACCTCCACACTGATCACCAAACTCAGTCATCAATACCTCCACACTGATCACCACACTCAGTCATCAATACCTCCACACTGATCACCACACTCAGTCATCAATACCTCCACACTGATCACCAAACTCAGTCATCAATACCTCCACACTGATCACCATCAATACCTCCATACTGATCACCACACTCAGTCATCAATACCTCCACACTGATCACCACACTCAGTCAGCTGGGCATCAATACCTCCTCTGCAGCTGGATTCTAGACTTCCTGTCTGTTAGATTAGATAGCCACACCTCCACAACCATCACCCTGAACACCGGCGTACCACAGGGATGTGTGCTGAGCCCTCTTCTCTACCCCCTCTTCACCTGTACACGGCTCTAACGCCCTCTTCACCTACGACTGCACACCTGTACACGGCTCTAACACCCTCTTCACCTTCGACTGCACACCTGTACACGGCTCTAACACCTACGACTGCACACCTGTACACGGCTCTAACGCCCTCTTCACCTACGACTGCACACCTGTACACCTGTACACGGCCCTCTTCACCTACGACTGCACACCTGTACACGGCTCTAACGCCCTCTTCATCTACGACTGCACACCTGTACACGGCTCTAACGACCTCTTCACCTACGACTGCACACCTGTACACGTCTCTAACGCCCTCTTCACCTACGACTGCACACGGCTCTAACGCCCTCTTCACCTACAGTATGACTGCACACCTGTACACGGCTCTAACGCCCTCTTCACCTACGACTGCACACCTGTACACGGCTCTAACACCCTCTTCACCTACGACTGCACACCTGTACACGTCTCTAACACCTACGACTGCACACCTGTACACGGCTCTAACACCCTCTTCACCTACGACTGCACACCTGTACACCTGTACACGGCCCTCTTCACC
>NC_084995.1:46583442-46593442 GCF_963854185.1 Sardina pilchardus | reverse complement strand
GTAGGTACGGTGTGTGTGTGTGTGTGTGTGGAGGTAGATCTGCTGTGTGTGTGAGAGGGGGTAGTTATGGTGTGTGTGTGTGAGGGAGTAGGGATGGTGTGGGGGTGTGTGTGTGAGGGGGTAGTTATGGTGTGTGTGTGTGTGTGTGAGGGGGTAGGGATGGTGTGGGGGTGTGTGTGTGAGGGGGTAGTTATGGTGTGTGTGTGTGTGTGAGAGGGGGTAGGGATGGTGTGGGGGTGTGTGTGTGAGGGGGTAGTTATGGTGTGTGTGTGTGTGTGAGAGGGGGAAGATATGGTGTGTGTGTGTGAGGGGGTAGATTTGGTGTGTGTGTGAGAGGGGGAAGGGATGGTGTGTGTGTTTGAGGGGGTAGAGGGTGCAGGTCTGTTGATGTGTAGAGTTGCATGAGAGAGTTTCTGCATAGTGTGTGTTTGTGCTGGAGTAGTGTGTGTGTGTGCGACTGACACCATATGTGGAGGTGTGTGTGTGGTTGTCATGGTAATGCTGTCAGAGGGGCGTGGTCTAAGTAGTTCTGAACTCTCATTTTCCTCAGACGATAACGGTCGTGTGTGTGAATCAACAAGCTCTACTTCTTCCTCAGATGATGCTGGGTCTGTGTGTGTGAGAGTGTGTGTGTGGCCTGTGTGTGTGAGAGTGTGTGTGTGGCCTGTGTGTGTGAGAGTGTGTGTGTGGCCGGTGTGTGTGAGAGTGTGTGTGTGGCCGGTGTGTGTGAGAGTGTCAACAGGGTTTACTTCCTCCTCAGAGGAGACAGCAGGTGTGTGTGAGATGGTGTGTGTGTGTGTGAGTGTATCTGGACGTGTGTGTATGAGAGGGTGTGTGTGTGAGAGAGTGTCAGTAGACTTTACATCAGATGAGACAGCAGCTGTGTGTGAGAGTGTGTGTGTGTGTGTGAGTCTATCGACAGGCTTCGCATCTTCCGACACAACAGGACGTGTGTGTGTGAGGGTGTGTGTGTGGGTGAGTCTGCCCACAGGCTGTACTTGTGTTGTGTGTGCCATGTGTAGAGTGTGTTGTGTGTGTGTTATGTCTGCTGCTGGGGAGGTAGCGTGTGTGTGTATTACATGATGGGCTTTGTGTGTGTGTGCTGTGTGTGTGACAGGAGCAGTTGTGTGTGTGCGCACTGTGTGTGTGTGTTCTGTGTGTGTGCGCACTTTGGGTGTGTGTGCTGTGGGTGTGTGTTCTGTGTGTGTGTGTGCTGTGTGTGTGTGCACTCTGGGTGTGTGTTCTGTGGGTGTGTGTGCTGTGTGTGTGTGTGCTGTGGGTGTGTGTAATGGAACTGCATCTGTGTAAGGTAGCGTGATGTGTGTGTGTGTGGGGGGTGGGGGTGTGTGAGCGTCTGTGTAAGGTAGCGTGATATGTGTGTGTGTGTGTGGGAGGGGGGCGTCTGTGTAAGGTAGCGTGATGTGTGTGTGTGCGTGTGGGATGGGGGTGTGTGTCTCTGTGTAAGGTAGCCTGCTGGGTGTGTGTGTGGGGGGTAGGTTTGTGTCTGTTGAAGGTATGGACTGATGAAACGGTGTGTGGGGGGTGTATGTGAGTGTGTGCTTGTGGGGTGTGTGTGTGAAGAGTTGCTTCTTAATGTTGTCTTGACCTGAAACAGTCCCACAAGTGCACACACACTATTGTTGTGAGATTCATGCAGATTACACAAGTGCACACACACTATTGCTGCAGATTACACAAGTGCACACACACTATACAGATTACACAAGTGCACACACACAGGCTCTGTTCCAAACGAGAAAAACGGCTGCCTTCTAAGATATCTAACTAGAGAGCAAGGCAGCAAGTGCCGTTCGAAACCGATTTAGCCGTTTTCACTGCCTTCCGAGATATCTTAGATTTCCCAAATAACGGTCAATTTTGAAGGCAGCTTGGATGTACACTTCAAGCTGCCTTCTACCCATAATCCTTTGCGGCAACGTCTGAATCAGCCATGAAAGCAAATCATACATGGCTGCCGATATCGGTAAATGACTGCTGAATCTGTCGAAATGTCATTTGTGTGACGTTATTTAGCTTGGATTTGTTCAAAGTAGATGAGAAATAAACTATTTACTATCTGAGTATACCGTTGTTGTACCCACTAATAACGCCTGGTCTGATATATTAGCTGCCAGTGAAACTAATTTATACCGTTAGCCTGCTAGCGTATGTAAGCTAATTTACTTTAACGTCAGGCTTTTGCTAACGTAATACCGTAGTGTTAACCAAAGATTCTAGAGTGCTACGCTCAGTTTCAAACAACGCATTTAATCTGAAGTCATGTCTAGTGAGAGAGCTCTCTGTTTATGGAGGGAGGCAGTAGGCAGCTGAGCCAGTATTGCTGTAAGATTCATGATTCCAGCAATGTGCTTTTTACAGGCAGGCCTTCCTAGAAACACTATCAAACAGCTTCAGACGCAGACCACAGTGTAAGGACACCTTTGCCCTCTGCTCCACAGTAATGCCCCCTGTACGGATACTTTCTGCCCTCTACTCTACAGTAATGCCCCTTGTAAGGATACTTTCTGCCCTCTGCTCCACAGTAATGCCCCCTGTAAGGATACTTTCTGCCCTCTACTCTACAGTAATGCCCCTTGTAAGGATACTTTCTGCCCTCTGCTCCACAGTAATGCCCCTTGTAAGGACACCTTTGCCCTCTGCTATTCAGTAATGCCCCTTGTAAGGATACTTTCTGTCCTCTGCTCCACAGTAATGCCCCTTGTAAGGACACCTTTGCCCTCTGCTATTCAGTAATGCCCCTTCTAAGGATACTTTCTGTCCTCTGCTCCACAGTAATGCCCCTTGTAAGGACACATTTTCACTCTGCTGTACAGTAATACTCCCTGTAAGGATACTTTCTGTCCTCTGCTCCACAGTAATGCCCCTTGTAAGGACACCTTTGCCCTCTGCTCTTCAGTAATGCCCCTTGTAAGGATACTTTCTGTCCTCTGCTCCACAGTAATGCCCCTTGTAAGGACACCTTTGCCCTCTGCTATTCAGTAATGCCCCTTGTAAGGATACTTTCTGTCCTCTGCTCCACAGTAATGCCCCTTGTAAGGACACATTTGCCCTCTGCTGTACAGTAATGCTCCCTGTAAGGATACTTTCTGCCCTCTGCTCTTCAGTAATGCCCCTTGTAAGGACACATTTGCCCTCTGCTGTACAGTAATGCTCCCTGTAAGGATACTTTCTGCCCTCTGCTCTTCAGTAATGCCCCTTGTAAGGACACCTTTGCCCTCTGCTCCACAGTAATGCCCCTTGTAGGCCTGGGTGACAGCTCAGGCGTTTTAACACACCTAACTAACACATCTAACACTTAGAGGTTTCAACACACCTAACTAACAATACTTAGAGGTTTCAACACACGTAACTAACACACCTAACACTTACAGGTTTCAACACACATAACTAACACACCTAACACTTAAAGGTTTCAACACACCTAACTAACACACCAAACTAACACTAAGGGTTAGGTTTAGATCCTACTCAACATGCTGTGATCACATTACAAGCTTGCATGCGTGCGTGCGTGCGTGCGTGCTTGCGTGCGTGCCTGGGCAGTGGTTGAGCAGGTCTGGCTGGAGGGAAGAGTTCACGAAGCAGCCGATAGCAGATTGGTCACAATCACAGAATGCTTCCTCACACCAGTCAGACGCATCCGCCACTTAGAACAGACATCAGATCAATCAATCAATCAATCAATCAATCAATCAATCAAACAGATGCATGAGCCAATAAGAACAGAAATCAGATCAATCAATCAGATGACCCAATAACCCAAGTATACAAAGAGAAAAGCTCATATAATCAGACAAATAACCCAATAACCCAAGTACACAGAGAAAAGCTCATACAATCAGACAAATAACCCAATAACCCAAATGCACAAAGAGAAAAGCTCATACAGTCCCCTCCAAAAGTATTGAAACACACACTAAAGTTGACTATATAAAATCATCTTTTGGAAATTGATCTTAATGCCTTAAATGAAAAAATGAGGAAGGGGACTGTATAATCAGGTCATTTTCGGAGTCCAGCTCACAGATCAAATACCCTTGCGCCTTGGCATTAAATACCTATACCGAATGCGCCTTGGCATTAAACACCTATACCGAATGTGCCTTGGCATTAAATACCTATACCGAATGCACCTTGGCATTAAATACCTATACCTAATGTGCCTAATAGGCCTTGGCATTAAATGCCTATACCGAATGCGCCTTGGCATTAAACACCTATACCGAATGTGCCTTGGCATTAAATACCTATACCGAATGCACCTTGGCATTAAATACCTATACCTAATGTGCCTAATAGGCCTTGGCATTAAATACCTATACCTAATGTGCCTTAGCATTAAACACCTATATCGAATGTGCCTTGGCATTAAATACCTATACCGAATGCACCTTGGCATTAAATACCTATACCTAATGTGCCTAATAGGCCTTGGCATTAAATACCTATACCTAATGTGCCTTAGCATTAAATACCTATACTGAATGTGCCTAATGCGCCTTGGCATTAAATACCTATACCTAATGTGCCTTGGCATTAAATACCTATACCGAATGTGCCTAATGCGCCTTGGCATTAAATACCTATACCGAATGTGCCTAATGCGCCTTGGCATTAAATACCTATACCGAATGCGCCTAATGCGCCTTGGCATTAAATACCTATACCTAATGTGCCTAATGCGCCTTGGCATTAAATACCTATACCGAATGCGCCTTGGCATTAAATACTATACCTAATGTGCCTAATGCCCCTTGGCATTAAATACTATACCTAATGTGCCTAATGTGCCTAATGTGCCTAATGCGCCTTGGCATTAAATACTATACCGAATGTGCCTAATGCGCCTTGGCATTAAATACCTATACCTAATGTGCCTAATGCGCCTTGGCATTAAATACTATACCTAATGTGCCTAATGCGCCTTGGCATTAAATACTATACCTAATGTGCCTAATGCGCCTTGGCATTAAATACCTATACCGAATGCGCCTTGGCATTAAATACTATACCTAATGTGCCTAATGCGCCCCTGCGCCTTGGCATTAAATACCTATACCGAATGCGCCTTGGCATTAAATACCTATACCGAATGTGCCTTGGCATTAAATACTATACCTAATGTGCCTAATGCGCCTTGGCATTAAATACCTATACCGAATGCGCCTTGGCATTAAATACCTATACCGAATGCGCCTTGGCATTAAATACTATACCTAATGTGCCTAATGTGCCTTGGCATTAAATACTATACCGAATGCGCCTTGGCATTAAATACTATACCTAATGTGCCTAATGCGCCTTGGCATTAAATACCTATACCTAATGTGCCTAATGCGCCTTGGCATTAAATACCTATACCTAATGTGCCTAATGCGCCTTGGCATTAAATACTATACCTAATGTGCCTAATGCGCCTTGGCATTAAATACCTATACCGAATGTGCCTTGGCATTAAATACTATACCTAATGTGCCTAATGCGCCTTGGCATTAAATACCTATACCGAATGTGCCTAATGCGCCTTGGCATTAAATACCTATACCTAATGTGCCTAATGCGCCTTGGCATTAAATACCTATACCTAATGTGCCTAATGCGCCTTGGCATTAAATACTATACCTAATGTGCCTAATGTGCCTAATGCGCCTTGGCATTAAATACCTATACCTAATGTGCCTAATGCGCCTTGGCATTAAATACTATACCTAATGTGCCTAATGTGCCTAATGCGCCTTGGCATTAAATACTATACCTAATGTGCCTAATGTGCCTAATGCGCCTTGGCATTAAATACCTATACCTAATGTGTCTAATGTGCCTTGGCATTAAATACCTATACCGAATGTGCCTAATGTGCCTAATGCGCCTTGGCATTAAATACCTATACCGAATGTGCCTAATGCGCCTTGGCATTAAAAGCGCAGGAGACTTCATGACCCGGCACAGATTCAACGTTGCGGGTGACTGGGACCAACAAATACAGGAAATGATTACTGAATACACCACAAGGTTGCAAAGCATGTGTGTGTGTGTGTGTGTGTGTGTGTGTGTGTGTGTGTGTGTGTGTGTTACCACAGCTGGTGTGTGTGTAGGAACAGGTGAAGTTGGTGTTTGTTGGAAATCTTCGGCTGCAGTTCTGAAGCTTCAGTTTCTCATGGCATCTTCTGTGTAACAAACAGCACCTGCACATACACATATACAAACAAACACACACACACACACACACACATTAACATCTACCCACACACACACACTCACGCACACACATTAACATCTACCCCCCCCCCCCCGCCCACACACACACACACACACACACACACACACGCACACACATTAAGGTCTGGGGCCTTTTCAGGCACTTTGAGGCAGTCAGCTATACCTGCTATAATGAGATTTTTAAGTTTTTCATCTAACTAAAAACATCTTTGCAAAAGTGGCACAAATGGTTATATTCTAGAGGTCCTCCACAATAATTATGTGAGAGTAAAGTGGATGTAATGAAATTACTTTTTATTATAATTCTGTATAAACACAACTATTTAAAAAATATATTTTCAAAGGTCAGAGGTCAAAGGTAAAAAACACACTATAAATATATCGAGCTAAGACTTTTGAAGTTTGAACCTGGAAAACAACGGTGTTGACTCCATATGAGTAAAAAGAACATTGAAAAGTGTTAAGTAGTTTTACTACAAATTGGAAAAAAGTCAGACTAAATTGGTAATTTAGTGAGTGGCTCTTTCAAATGCAAATTAAGGTGAATGGGCCTTTTGAATGGGCCAGCTGCAGGTGAGAGGACTGAAATCCTAGGATTTTCTTTTATTGTTTTTACAAAGTGCCATTGATACTGTACATTCTCTTCTAAAAGATATATATTTGGAAACTAGTTGAATAAAGGTTTCTAATGGTGTTACTTATATGTTTCTAAGACAAAAATTGGCAGAGATTGAGATGTGTGATTGGAACAGTTTTTCAAATCCCCAGGGGGGATTTAGACTCCAGAGGGTCAACATCTACCCAGCTTTAGAAATGTAGAAACATGAAGCACCTCTCCTGCCCAAAATAAAGAGATAGCTCAGTGTGTGTACCAATCAGCATGGAGGAACTGCTGCATGAGTTGTCATCTACCAATCAGCATGGAAGAACTGCTGCATGAGTTGTCATCTACCAATCAGCATGGAGGAACTGCTGCATGAGTTGTCATCTACCAATCAACATGGAGGAACTGCTGCCGGACGCTGCAACCATGTGACGCCATGTTTTTACAGATGTGGGCGGCCAAATGCTAACTGGCTGAAGCTAACTGGCTGAAGCTAACTGGCTGAAGCTAACTGGCCGAAGCTAACTGGCCGAAGCTAACTGGCCGAAGCTAACTGGCCGAAGCTAACTGGCTGAAGCTAACTGGCTGAAGCTAACTGGCTAATCCTCCAAATCCTGACCCTGGTGAGTCCTGTCCAGTGGACCTGTGCTTTCCAGGTGCCTTGGGATAGGTGCACTGTGTGTGTGTGTGTGTGTGTGTGTGTGTGTGTGTGTGTGTGTGTGTGTGTGTGTGTGTGTGTGAGTGATACCTGTCGAGTGGATCCCTGCTCTCTCCAGGTGCGTTGTGATAGGTGCAGTGTGTGTGTGTGTGTGTGTGTGTGTGTGTGTGTGTGTGTGAGTGTGTGTGTGTGCGTGTGATACCTGTCGAGTGGATCCTTGCTCTCTCCAGGTGCGTTGTGATAGGTGCAGTGTGTGTGTGTGTGTGTGTGTGTGTGTGTGTGTGTGTGTGTGTGTGTGTGTGTGTGTGTGTGTGTGTGTGTGTGCGTGTGTGCGTGTGATACCTGTCGAGTGGATCCCTGCTCTCCCCAGGTGCGTTGTGATAGGTGCAGTGGCATCCATAGTTACTGAGGTGGGAGGGGCAGTGGGAGGAGCTACAGCGCAGCTGTGCCGAGAAGAGAAGCAGATTGGCCAGATCCTCCATGATGTCATTCAGCCAGGAGAACCTCAACCCAGCACAATCTACACACACACACACACACACACAAACACACACACATACTGTACTATAGAGCGCGACAGTCCCGCCCACTGCTGATTCCAGAAGTAAGATTCCAAAACAATTTCTCCATTGACAACCGGAGAGTAAGCCATGCAATCATAACGTCCGGTAGACTTAAACCCAGCTACGGTGTGACCAATCGTAACCGTCCGGTAGACTTAAACCCAGCTACGGCGTGACCAATCGTAACCGTCCGGTAGACTTAAACCCAGCTACGGCGTGACCAATCGTAACCGTCCGGTAGACTTAAACCCAGCTACGGTGTGACCAATCGTAACCGTCCGGTAGACTTAAACCCAGCTACGGCGTGACCAATCGTAACGTCCGGTAGACTTAAACCCAGCTACGGCATGACCAAGCCATTGTACCTGCTCATATAGATGCCAAAATGTAATGGGACATCAACCTTGTTTTGAGAAAAAAAAATATTTGCGATTTAACGACCAATATGGAAAAGGAATACACAAATCATACACAATTTTACCATGTTTTATCTGAATCCTGAGAGATTTTTATATGACAGTGAAACCAATATAAGATCCTTAGTAAATCTGTGTAACCTGAAACATATAAAACTTTGTAACCTGTAAGGGCTTTATATGACGTTGTATGAGGAAAATGAGAAATGGGCCACTTTCAGTAAATCACACAAGTTTTTTCTATTTCTTTTTCATATGGGGAGAGAGTAGGTACTACACTACCCAACATCCTAACGTGTAAAACTGGTGAAAGCAGAGCCTTTGATTGGTAGAGATCGCCGTTGCCATGGCAATCCCAAACAAACCTTCTCAACTTTTCCCACGTCTATCGTCCGGCTATCGTCTCACTGGAACTTCAAAACTTAAAATGGCTGCAGGGCTGTCGGAACCGATGTGTGGCCTTCCGAAAAAGAACGTTTTTCTCATCTTGAAGGTTGAATTTACTCAATGGAAACGGTAGGAAGTAATCATCTTCTTTTCTCAGATTAATACGGAACCATATTAAACTATCGTTAGGCTGCAAATGTTGGAAATGTGTGTACTTTTGCAAAGCATCACGGAATTTGAGTTCTTTAACTCGGAATTTAAAATATGTACACAGTCTTGTACCTTTGCCTTTTTTTTGTTTTTCTGATAGTTTTATTGCCAAAATGATGAGTTGTATAAGAATGAGTCACGCCGTAGCTAGTTAGCCTAAGGCTCTATGGTCTAAAACTCTTTACAGACGGATATGTGTCATGTCGTAGCTAGTTAGCCTAAGGCATGGTCTAAAACTCTTTACACACGGATATGTGTCATGCCGTAGCTAGTTAGCCTAATGCTCTATGGTCTAAAACTCTTTACACACGGATATGTGTCATGCCGTAGCTGGTTAGCCTAAGACATGGTCTAAAACTCTTTACAGACGGACTTTTCCAGACGTCAATGGGAGAAATGAATGAGAAACTTACATCCGGAACGTAAGCTCTCTTGGAGGAGGGGTGGGACTGTCGAGCTCTATTGCTCCTCCTAGTTGGGTGAACACTATTGCTCCTTGTACAAACACACACACACACACACACACACACACACACACACACACACACACACACACACACACACACACACACACAAACACACTTGTACTGTACATTTCCTCTGTGTATGGAATACACTATACAGCAGGCCTATTCAACTAGCGGCCCGCGGGCCAGATGTGGCCCGCTTCAAATTTCCTGTGGCCCGCGTGTCTCGTCATGAGAATGAACTCGCTTTAACGGGTGTGCATATCTTCATATGATTGGCGAGTAGCGCACTGTCGGCCCGCCCCTATTGGCCAGACTATATCTTCACTCAGAGAACACAGCACATCACTACACAAACTGACATTTCCAACTGTGTAACTAGTTTTAAATGTTATCATTAAATGTTGATTAAATTACGATTTCTTACCGCCAAAGATTCTAAACCTCGAGCGTGC
>NC_084995.1:46575942-46578442 GCF_963854185.1 Sardina pilchardus | reverse complement strand
CTCTCTTGGACTACGTTTTGGATTGCTCTCTTGGACTACGTTTTGGATTGCTCTCTTGGACTACGTTTCGGATTGCTCTCTTGGACTACGTTTCGGATTGCTCTCTTGGACTACGTTTTGGATTGCTCTCTTGGACTACGTTTTGGATTACTCTCTTGGACTACGTTTTGGATTGCTGAGTATTGAAAAAGAGACGTGTTGAGGATGAGGACGAGCCTGAACCAGAGGTATCAGTCTGAAACGGAGCTGAACAGTCCGACCAGTGTAGTTAGCATTCTCTAGTTAGCTCTGATATTCATTTGTTTACAACGTGTTCAGGCTTCAACCAGTGCTGTTCAAGCAGACAGACAGGATCAGGGAGAGAAAGAGATAGATAGATAGATAGATAGATAGATAGATAGATAGATAGAAAGATAGATAAATAGATAGATAGATAGATAGATAGATAAATAGATAGATAGATAGAAAGATAGATAGATACTTTATTGATCCCCAAGGGGAAATTCAAGATAGATATATAGATAGATTCGTTAGATATTGAAGAAAGAGTAGGAGAGGAGGACAGCATCCAACATGCTGCTGTGACAGAGCCAGCTGAAACAACAGGTGAGGTGGACAAACAGATGTAGAAACAGACAGGTAAGAAAGCAGGTCTCAGTTCAAAAAGTTAAAGGTAACACATCTAAACCTTAAATCAAATGTCACCTATCCATTATATAAACATACATTTAATCTCTACATTATTGACTATTACATTTTCAATAAGTTATGAAGTACCTTTTCACCCTTTCCCAATCTCTATCTTGACGACAGGAATAATTTCAGATCACAAGATGACATACATCTTGGTACCTCATTGGCTAGCGTATTCTAAAGATGGAGGCCGAAACATGGCTATGGCCATAGAGCCGAACGGCACGTTTGTATTGTGAATGGCAGATTCTACTGTATGCTCACGAGAATACTTTGATTTGCTGATGGAAATAATTACAAATGAATGAGTGCATATGTTTGGAAGAAAACATATGGAGCTTTACAAAACATAATGGAGCTTTAACACTTGGAGGTCCGGGGCCTTTTCAGGCACTTTGAGGCAGTCAGCTATACCTTGAGATTTTTAAGTTGTTCATCTAACTATTAACATCTATGCAAAAGTGGCACATGTGGTTATATTGTAGTGGTCCTCCACAATAAGTATGTGAGAGTAAAGTGGATTTAATGAAATTACTTTTTTGCCCTCTGGAGTCTAAATCCCCCCCTGAGGATTTGAAAAACTGTTCCAAACAAAAATCTAAATCTCTGCCCATTTTTGAATGTCTTAGAAACATATAACATCATTAGAAACCTTTAACCAACTAGTTTCCAAATATATATGTTTTAGAAGAGAATGTATCAATGGCACTTTGTAAAAACAATAAAAGAAAATCCTAGGATTTCAGTCCTCTCACCTGCAGCTGGCCCATTCAAAAGGCCCATTCACATTGATTTGCATTTGAAAGAGCCACTCACTAAATTACCCATTTAGTCTGACTTTTTTCCAATTTGTAGTAAAACTACTTCACTCTTTTGAATGTTCTTTTTACTTATATGGAGCCAACACCGTTGTTTTCCAGGTTCAAACTTCAAAAGTCTTAGCTCGATATATTTATAGTGTGTTTTTTACCTTTGACCTCTGACCTTTAAAAATATATTTTTTAAATAGTTGTGTTTATACAGAATTATAATAAAAAGTTATTTCATTACATCCACTTTACTCCCACATAATTATTTAGAAGGACCTCTAGAATATAACCATATGTGCCACTTTTGCATAGATGTTTTAGTTAGATGAAAAACTTAAAAATCTCAAGGTATAGCTGACTGCCTCAAAGTGCCTGAAAAGGCCCCGGACCTCCAAGTGTTAGACTTCAGAGGGTTAATGTGCCGTATCTGCAAGTAGCCTCCGCTAGCACAATAGCATAAAAAAAGTAACTGGTTACTATACTTTAGTAACTGCTTTGAACTGTAATTGGATTACTTTACTCATTCCTAACTGCTTTGAACTGTAATTGGATTACTTTACTCATTCCTAATTTTAAAAGTAACTCACTACTCATTACTTTACTTTTTTTCCCACTCATACAAATCCTGTATGCAAAAAATGCATGCACAAACAAGACAGCCTATTCTTTCATTTAACTTCATTTTTAACCCTTGTGCAAAGCATGAACATGGTTCACCGTGTAACTTGGCCCTGTGTAAAATGCTAAACCCCCCCCCCCAAAAAAAACACATGTGAAAAGTGGGCTACATAGGCCTATATAAAGTCTAAGGCATTTGAAACTAAACTGCCAATCATCTGAAAACTCAATGAACTACTAGCCCTGTATTTAAGTTGCAAACAAATGCCTCACAGTAAAAACAAATATTTCCAGTTGCGGAACGTCTGCGTCGCTGTGCTTTCGTCCACCTCCATAGCGTCTCTTCTATTTGCTTTCGCTTTCTCATTCTAACGATCTCC
>NC_084995.1:46570942-46573442 GCF_963854185.1 Sardina pilchardus | reverse complement strand
TGCGCTAACCAGTACACCACGGCTGCCCCATGGATATTCCACCATTTGAGGAATTAAGCTCATTTCCCACCTCCCCTCAAGCAAAACAATTGATATTTGCCTTTTACCCGTTCATCCAGCCCTTCTGTGAGCCTGGCGATATAACTTTCGGCTCCAGCCTAGCGTATATCATTGAATCGGATTAGACCATTAGCATCTCGCCTGCTAGCATCATGTTTAAAAGTGACTAAGATTTCCGGTAATTTTCCCGTTTAAAACTTGTTTCTTCTTGAGTTAGAAAGTGCAAAAATTTAAACGGAAAATGAAACGGGGTGATTTTCTTAGCTGATTTGACATGAAATAATAATATTCATGGAACTACAATCTCATCTGGCGTAATATTCATGGAACTACACTCTCATCTGGCGTAATAATCATGGAACTACTTTCTCATTCTGGTGTTATAATCATGGAACTACACTCTCATCTGGCGTAATATTCATGGAACTACACTGAAAATAGACCCATAGGCAACAAGCAGGACTAGTGCATGATAGATATCACTGCGCCCATGATACGTTCACAATGTACCTTGATAATTACACCAGAATGAGAGTGCAGTTCCATGTCAAATCCTAGAAAATCGCCATATTTTATTTTCCGTTGTCATATTGCACTTATAACTTGAGAAGAGAGAAGTTTTAAATGGGAAAATTACCGGATATCACTTTAAGCGTGATGCTAGCTGGCGAGATGCTAAAGGTTTAAGCCGTTTCAGTGATCTATGCTAGGCTGGAGCTAAAGTTTGTATCACCAGACTCACAGAATGGCTGGATGAACGGGAAAAAGGTCAATAAAACTTAATTCCACTTTTAAAAAGACCATATGTACACTTATTACGCAAGAAAATGATTATTTGGAATTAAACTTAATAGTTAAACTTAAAGTAAGTGGGTGCTTTATTCCGATTTTAAAGCGGAATCTATTAATTCCTTTATCATATAAACCTTTATTCCGCTTCAAGTTTATTCTGTTTGTTTTGGCACATGCTCGTATGAGGAAGAAGAAGAAGAAGCGCATGCTCGTTTCACTGCAAATTCAACTCCACCAGTCCTTGCTTCGGACTTTCATCCACTGCTCTTTGGATTTGCGAGTGGGATATGGGAGTGGGCTGAAGTAATTAATTCGGAATTTAAAAACATAATGTAAACACAGCAACTGTCCAGTTCTATGGGTGCCTCTCATTCAAATCTTTATAAATCCTCCCTTCCTTCCTCGGTCCTTGTTCCCACTGATCTAGATAAAGAATGATGGGTCGGCAACACTGGGATAGTCTATCCAGTGCTGGTTATAGATCAGTGGGAATGAGCCTGGAGGGCCGAGCATCGAGGAGAGAGATTGAGAATGGGCAGATATACAGTCTATGGGGCTAGCTACTAACTCTTAGCATCTTTGGGCTACCTATTAGCTAGTAGTATGGTTGGGCTAGCTCTGCTATTTATTAACTAGTAGCAACTTTGGCAGGGCTGCCAAGTCTCACGCTTTGAGCGTGACAGTCACGCAATTTGACCCATTCTCACACCACATGCCATACTTGACATTTCTCACGCAAAATATTTCCCCATTCAGTGCACTATATATATTTTTTTTTTCATGATAATCAACTTTGGTCCTTGCCTTACAACTCTGACCAATCCATCACTCCTTTGCCTAAGTCTAACCAACCACGGAAGGCATCACGCAAATCAGAAGCAACGTAAGGCGGGTCTTGGCATCTCTAACTTTCACACACAACAGCGCCGACTCCAACAATTAGATTGGAAAACATTCTCCTGCTTGCCAGATTTTGTTCACTGTTGATTCCCTTTTTCTCCTTGATTTTCCAAGATAACGTTAAGGCTGCTAGGTCTATTTGTTACCATTGTCCATTGTCCTATAGCTTACTTGTTGCAGAGCTGTGTAACATGGATTTGCCTCTTTCTTGATAAGTTCACACTTGAAAAAACGACTCTAATCAGAGCTGCCAAATGTCACGCTTTGAGTTTCCAAGTTAACGTTAAGGCTGCTAACACACATCTCACGCTAGCCATTTTCTGAAACTTGGCAGCCCTGACTTTGGGCTAACTATTAGTTCATAAGATCTTTGGGCTAGCTATTAATTAGTAGCATCTTTTGACTAGCTATTAGCTATTAGTATCTGTTCTAATCAGTTTAATATCTGATATGTCCTCGGCCTGAGGACTATATATTAATCTGATTTTTGGAACAGGGAGATGAAAGTGGGGCTTGCATCGACCCGTTATTGCAGTGACTCCGGGAACGGTGCACATCTCTCTTGAATTTCCCCTTGGGGATCAGTAAAGTATCTATCTATCTAGCTAGCTAGCTAGTAGCACATTTTGGCTAGCCCTGCTGTTTATTAGCTGGTACAGGGCTGCCAAGTTTCAGAAAATGGCAAGCGTGAGAGAGACATTTTTTTTCACTGTCACACTCAAAGCATGACATTTGGCAGCTCCGATTA
>NC_084995.1:46540942-46563442 GCF_963854185.1 Sardina pilchardus | reverse complement strand
TAGTATGATTAGTACAGTGTAGTAGGATTAGGATAGTATAGTGTAGTAGGATTAGTATAGTGTAGTTGGATTATGATAGTATAGTGTAGTAGGATTAGTATAGTGTAGTGTAGTAGGATTAGGATAGTATAGTGTAGTAGGATTAGTTTAGTGTAGTAGGATTAGTATAGTGTAGTGTAGTAGGATTAGTATAGTGTAGTAGGATTAGGATTAGTTTAGTGTAGTAGGATTAGTATAGTGTAGTGTAGTAGGATTAGTATAGTGTAGTAGGATTAGTGTAGTGTAGTAGGATTAGTATAGTGTAGTGTAGTAGGATAGTATAGTGTAGTAGGATTAGTATAGTATAGTGTAGTAGGATTAGTATAGTATAGTGTAGTAGGATTAGTATAGTGTAGTAGGATTAGTATAGTGTAGTGTAGTAGGATTAGTATAGTATAGTGTAGTAGGATTAGGATATAGTGTAGTAGGATTAGTATAGTGTAGTGTAGTAGGATAGTATAGTGTAGTGTAGTAGGATTAGTATAGTATAGTAGGATTAGGATAGTATAGTGTAGTAGGATTAGTATAGTGTAGTGTAGTAGGATTAGTATAGTGTAGTGTAGTAGGATTAGTATAGTGTAGTGTAGTAGGATTAGTATAGTGTAGTAGGATTAGTATAGTGTAGTGTAGTATGATTAGTATAGTGTAGTGTAGTATGATTAGTATAGTGTAGTGTAGTAGGGTTTAGTGTAGTATAGTGTAGTAGGATTAGTATAGTGTAGTGTAGTAGGATTAGTATAGTGTAGTGTAGTAGGATTGGCCCACACACACTCTTGCAGGTTTGAATCTCCTTTACAGGACGCGGATGAAGGAGAGAGCAAAGAGGAACAGGAGAAATGAGAGACTCTTTTCCTCCGCATCTCCCCCTCTCTTCCTGTTGAGGGGGGGGGGGGGGCACTGCAGAACAGGTGTGTGTGTGGGGGGGGGGGGAGGGGGGGGGCAACACAGGTGTGTGTGTGTGTGTGGGGGGGGGGGGCACTGCAGAACAGGTGTGTGTGTGTGTGTGTGTGTGTGTGTGTGGGGTGGGGGGGGGGGGCAAACAGGTAATCTTTGTTGTGATCTGTTGTGTCCTCTTAGGACTTTCAAAACACTCTCAGCTTTCAGTAGTGGTACACACACACACACGCGCACACACACACACACACAGACACAGACACAGACACACACACACACACACACACACACACACACACACATCCCCGTAGATCACACAATTCTCCCTATCTGCCTAATGGCCTGAGACCTTTATGCTTTGGGACTGTTCTGTTTGGTGTGTGTGTGTGTCTGTGTGTGTGTGTAGACCTGGTTGCACCCCAGTTCTCTCAGTAAGATCAGCTGTATTCTACACACAAACTGAGACACACACACACACACACACACACACACACACACACACTAAAACACATCTCATAATTTACGTTTACAAAATACGTGACTTCTTGAATTTCCAAGAATTTTAAAAACTACAGTAGGAGGCAGAGCTTTTTGTTACCGTGCACCTTTCCTCTGGAATAATCTCCCTCCCTCAATTCGATTAGCAGACAACCTCCCTATGTTCAAGTCTAGACTTAAAACATATCTCTTTAGTGCTTCCCATAGTTAGGTATGGTGCAGTGTGGAACTTCAACCACTTCAGGGTGTTATTGGAACGGACCACCTCAGCTGTGGGCCTGTGTGACTGGTGCCCCAGTCTCTCTATAGTATAAAGCCCTATTCGCACGGGATTAGTATTACCTGGGGACCTTTGGTCATTTTCAAATGACCGCCCCACCTCTGTGTTACTTGCAGCGCATTTGCAGGGGATAAGCAAAGTCTGTAAATTACTCTATTTTCACTGACATTACACCCGGATATGTCGTATCCTAACGTCCGAAAACAACGCAGAAAGTAGAAAAGATAGGCAATTGCAATAGCAATCACTGAGATGCAGATTCGCACGGGATTAGTATTATCACCAGACGTCTGTGTTTGGCGAAATACAGTAGGTAATTTGCGGCGGAATTTTTACTTACTATTTTTATTACTTATTTTTACTACAAATTACAGACATGGCGCATTCGCACGGGACTAAGACCTCAGGCATCCTCCGCAATTATCACAAATCACCAAAGGTCCACAGGTAACACTAATCCCGTGCGAACAGACATATCACTATGGATATTCTTGGTAATACTAACCATCATGACTTATAGTAATAGTAACCACTGTACACATTATCTCTTCTCTTCCCCCCAACACCTCTCCTGTGAGGTAAACCTTTACCACCTTGCTGGGGAAAAAACAGCAAGAAACCAGCTTATGCTGGTAGCTGGTTTTAGCTGGTCTTTGCTGGTTTTCTTCCAGCTGTTGCTGGTCTTTGCTGGTGTAGCTGGTTAGGCCACCAGCTAGACATGCTGGCGTGACCATCTGAGGAAGCTGGTCGTGCTGGTGTGACCAGCCTGTTGTGTGGGATACAGCTGGTCTTGGTGATGACTAGCCTGCCATGCTTGACATTGTTGGTGTAAGATGGTCATGCTGGTTTGCTAGAATGACCAACATAAGCTGGCATGGCCAGTAAAAACCAGCAACACCAACTAACATGACCAGCTTGAGGTGGTACGACAATGAGTTTTGCTGGTCTAGCTGGTCAACAATCATAGGGTGGCCAAACAGGTTGGTTAACAAGCTGGTCAACCAGCAAACCACCTTCAGCTGGTCAGGCTGTTTTTTTCAGCAGGGATGGAGAGTTTGTAATAGTTGTGATAGTCAAATCGACTCGTTTTATTTCCTAATCTGAAGAGGAGAAGGGTGACGGAAACTTGCTTGAAGCAGTAAAATCATTTTCCGTTGCCTTTTGTGTCTACATTTGACGCCAAAGGACATTGATGTCTGGCAGCCCTTTGCGGTGCTTATGAACGCGCGAGGGCACCTTCGGCTTCCGATATTGACTAGGGGGACTTGACCCCTGCGTCCTCGTTCGACGAGTTGGGTGTGAGACCGTGTTGCAACACAATACACGAACACTGTAAGTTAGAATTGTCAACTGTAAATTAACGATTTACTTTATAAAGTACAAAATATGTGCAGATGGTCAGCTTCAAGCAAGTTTCCGTCACCCTTCTCCTCTTCAGATTAAGAAATAAAACGATTTGACTATCACAACTAGCCTATTACAAACGCTCCAATAGGCACCCCACCAAGACCGTAGGCGCGATGGTAATCTTAAGATTGAGAAACACTATGTTTTGCATTGAGGTGATACTTAAGGCTCGATGTGCTGCGGTGATATGCGAATTCCTTGTTGCATAGCTTGCACACAACCATGCTCTTATCGACGCTTCCATCCGTTCGTTTTTTGTAACTAAGCTTGTTGTTGTCTGAACCGAACTCATGCGCGTTAGTTGGTGCTAAGGTATAATCGGTCTGTCTGAAACTCATCCAGTGAGAAACGTTCCGCGGTGCAAAAACAAATACGATTAAAATGCGTAATTTTTTTTTCCGTGTTCATTTTTGTGTAATTAATTAATCTTGATGAACACATTAAAGTACAGGCCCTAATAATAATATGAATAGTACTAATATACCCTGCTGAAAAAACAGCAAGAAACCAGCAATGTAGACCAGCAACACCAGCTAAAATGACCAGCTTGAGGTGGTACGACAATCAAAACCAGCTGAATGACCATCGTAAGATGGGTAAACCAGCTGAAGGTGTGTTTTCGCGAGAGTTTTGCTGGTCTATCTGGTCAACCATCATAGGGTGGTCAAATAAGCTGGTTAACAAGCTGGTCAACCAGCAAACCACCTTTAGCTGGTCAGGCTGGTTTTTACAGCAGGGTAGTAATCTACATCTAAATGTCTCCCTCAATTGCATTCTGAAGGCCTTCCTGTCAGCTTCTTGAAGCAATATTACTCAATGCCCTGAAATGATCCAGCACACACTGCACTCAACTTGAGCCTACCTTACACTGACAGACTTCTTGAAAGATTGCAGTCTTTTAACTTATGCCCCTCATTCAAAGCTTTACTCAAAAGACTACAATCTTTCAATAATCTTTCATAACTCGAACATCACATAAACAGACATACACACCTCACACACACTTCATACGAACTCGTAAATTCTTACCTGATTTGCCCGCCATCACACAGATATAGATGCAGTCAGAACTGTTCTTTTGGTTCACTGTGACACACACAACACACACACACACACACACATATCCAATACACGCACACACACACACATACTGTACATCAAACACACATTCACATTTCACAATAGACATATATTACCCACACAGCAAACATACACACAAAACTCAAGAACAACATATATCTTGAATTTCCCCTTGGGGATCAATAAAGTATCTATCTATCTATCTATCTATCTATCTGTGTATCTATCTATATATCTGTGTATCTATCTATACAGTGCCTATAGAAAGTTATCATACCCTTTTGAAATAGTTACTTTTTTTGTCTTACAGCCTGAAATCAAAACCCATTTAAAAAAAAAATCTTTTCCAGTTTTATTTACAAATGTAGCTGTACAACATCAAAATAATGAAAAAAAAGTCAACAGTTCTGAAAATTAATAAAAAATTAAAAACTAGAATAACAGGGTTGGAAAAGTCATCATACCCCTGACTTAATACTTTGTAAAGCTTCCTTTTGCTTTCATTACAGCCATCAATCTGTTTGGATATGTCTCTATTATAGCTTTGCACACCTAGATAGGGGAATATTTGCCCAATTTTCCGTGCAGAAATGTTAAAATTTAGTCAAATTCTGTGGGGAATGGCGATGGACTGCTCTCTTCAAGTCAATCCACATATTTTCTATAGAATTTAAGTCAGGGCTCTGACTTTGCCACTCAAGGATATTCACCATCCTATCCTTAAGCCACTGCTTTGTTCTTTTGGCAGTATGTTTAGGATTTTTGTCGTGTTGGAAGGCGAATGACCTCCCCATCCTCAGCTGTTTAGGAGAGGGACGCAGGTTTTCCTCAAGAATTTTGGTGTACTTGGCAGCATCCATTTTCCCTTCTATCCTGACCAATTGCCCAGTCCCCGCTGAAGAGAAACATCCCCAAAACATAATGTTGCCCCCACCATGCTTCAAAGTAGGTATGGTGTGTTTTGGGTGTGTTTGGGTGTGTATACTGTGTTTGGTTAGCGCCTGGAGCTCAGTTCAAAAACTTCAATCTTAGTCTCCAAAAAGTTCGATCTTAGTCTCATCTGACCATATAAGCTTTTTCCACATGGTAGCAGAATATTCCAGATGTGTTTTTGCACTGAACTCCAAGCGCAATGTTTGGCGAAAACCAACACAGTACACCACCCAAAACACACCATACCTAGTGTGAAGCATGGTGGGGGCAACATTATGTTGTGGGGATGTTTCTTTTCAGCAGGAACTGGGCAATTGGTCAGGATAGAAGGGAAAATGGATGCTGCCAAGTACACCCACATTCTTAAGGAAAACCTGCGTTCCTCTCCTAGACAGCTGAGGATGGGGAGGTCATTCGCCTTCCAACACAACAATAATCCTAAACATACTGCCAAAAGAACAAAGCAGTGGCTTAAGGATAGGATGGTGAATATCCTTGAGTGGCAAAGTCAGAGCCCTGACTTAAATCCTATAGAAAATATGTGGATTGACTTGAAGAGGGCAGTCCATCGCCATTCCCTACAGAATTTGACTAAATTTTAACATTTCTGTACGGAAAATTGGGCAAATATTCCCCTGTCTAGGTGTGCAAAGCTATAATAGAGACATGTCCAAACAGATTGATGGCTGTAATGAAAGCAAAAGGAAGCTTTACAAAGTATTAAGTCAGGGGTATGATGACTTTTCCAACCCTGTTATTCTAGTTTTTAATTTTTTATTAATTTTCAGAACTGTTGACTTTTTTTTCATTATTTTGATGTTGTACAGCTAAATTTGTCAATAAAACTGGAAAAGATTTTTTTAAAAATGGGTTTTGATTTCAGGCTGTAATACAAAAAAAGTAACTATTTCAAAAGGGTATGATGACTTTCTATAGGCACTGTATATGTAAGTGTGTGTACCTGAGAGAATGGGGCTGGATTTGAAGAGTTACATATCTGTGTGTGTGTGTGTGTGTGTGTGTGTGTGTGTGTGCACGTGTGTGTGTGTGTGTGTGTGTGTGTGTGTGTGTGTGTGTGTGTGTACCTGAGAGAATGGAGCTGGATTTGAAAAGCTCCTGAAGGTAACTGGTGGAGTTGCCCATCACATCCAACAACACGGCCGTGAAGTCTAACACACACACACGCACGCACGCACGCACGCACACACACACACACACACACACACGCACGCACGTACACACACACAGACCACTGTAAGAATGAAGTCAACCCTGTTATCAGTTGAGGACAGTTTAATATCAGCTGTTGAAAGAATGACAATCTATTGGGTGTTTACTAGGGCTGGGCAAGTTAGCGAGTTATAATCACGTTAACTCATCAAGCAATAAACGCTGATAATTATTTTATCGTGCATTAACGTAGTTTTTATTATTTATTTTATACTGTAAAAGTCTGTTGCTCACAGGCTGGTAAAAGTATGTATATATGATCGCAACATGTATTTCATACAGATATTATTTTATGGACATACTTTATGTACACAACACTTTTTTGTACAGAAAATAGTACTAATTTGTACCACACAATGGCATTACAAATACTGTATATGCTGCATAAAACTGATCATTAAAATTTTAATAACATTGAAACTGTGAAAAAAATGATAGGACAGCACTTAATTTCCCAGAATACTTACTTTATCTAAGTCTTCAAAATGGTTGTTCAGACATTTCAGACATTTTCTTTGGGGTAGACTCTGGTGTGCTAAACTATTTGAGGGCCAGTGCTGGTTTATACTTTTGAGTTTTATATTAACAGCAATATGCAAAATGATTTAAAAAAAAAGTAATCTGTGCTCATTCATTTTGGTGAGCCAACTCTCTCACAACTAGAAACCACAGAGCAATCTGCAATTACTGCAATACTCCAGTCTGTGGTTCCATAAAGGCCACCTCAAATTTCAAACGGCACCTCCAGGTAAGTTAACAGATTTGTAATCTTTTTATTATTATTATTATTATTATTATTTTAAGGCAGATGCTATTTGCACCCGGTATTTGTAAATAGCGATCACTGTTACACTGTTATTCATGCATAGGGCAAATAGCCATTGTTGCTATTTATACCCAGGTGTCCATAGTCAATAATACTATTTACACCCAGGGGCCCGTTGCACAAAAGCAGAATTAAGACATCCGGGATAAGTTACTGAGCCGCGATCACTGAATCCTAAACAAGAGCATACCGGCTGAATTGGTTGCACAAAGACCAATCCAGGATGAGCAGACACGGATTCATCAAGCCAGGTGTAAGTTATTCGGTGTATGTGCGCGTTTTCGTTTCTCCCCCTATAACTCGCGGTTGGAATAAAAAAGACGCGAAAAATAGCGTCTTGCACACAAAGTGAACAACCGCTTTTGATATAGACTAACAACGAGGTAAAGTTTTACTTTTTTGGATGGGGGATCATGATTATTTCTGTTACATAGCGGGAGTAGGTGTGGCAGATCAACTGAATGCAAATTTACGTATGCACCCACGTGTGACAGCTTCCTTGTCTCGGCACGCAACGCCATTAAGGAAGCGCTTTGCCACCGCAAAGATGCACAAAGTATCTTAATTTGTCTTAAAAGCCGAATTAGTTGAAAACACCTTCGAAAAATGTCCCCTCCACTTCCAATCAACTACTAGCCTACAGCAGCCTATTCATCAAACATCTGTCAAAAAAGAAGCAAACAACGAGTAGGCTATGTTATTAATTATAAGGCCACCATAATTTAAATGACATCCATATGGTATTAGGCAGACATTCTGCTGTGTTTTGCGAGTAAATGCATGTAGCAAATAATATAGAAATGGAATCTACAGCTCTTTAAAAAAAAATCACGTGGAGGTCTCATTTGAATGACAGCTAGCTGAACCAATCAGATAATGTAATTACCATTAGAATCAATTTATCTTGGATGTTAGCCTGGTCAGGAGCAGGCTAGCTCCACAGAATAAATCGCCATGGTAACTTATACCATAACATATCCTGCTGCCCCCTATCCCGCTTTTGTGCAACTGGATCACGGATAAATTGAGCCAGGATAACCAAGATATCCCGGGTTAATCCCTTATCCTAGTTTTGTGCAATAGGCCCCAGGTGTCCATAGTCAAAAATGTTAGGTCCATTTCTTTTGTTGTTACGTCACAGGGTGTAAATAGCTCAGCTATGTGGCCAAGGCTATTTGCACCAGGGGTGCAAATAATCAACAATACTATTTACACCCGGGTGCAAATAAAGGCTGGCTTACATTGCACGATTTTGGTCTGTTTTAACAGTCGGCGACTAAATTTCCAAAATCGGGCGGAAATCTTGGGAGTTGTACTGAAATCGCAGCGCGCTCCCGTCATCTAAATCGTTTAGTGTAAGGTGCCAATCTTAGCGGTTTTAAGTCCGTCGGAGGCAGTCTTTTTCTAGTTTTGCCGTTACGACAATATCAAACATGTTTGATATTATCGGAAGTCTTTTCAGTCGTGGCTCATGCAAATAGTGACGTGAACATTAAAAACCAATAGTAACCTTGCGCGAACATGAAACAGGAAGGGGCAAAATAGGCGACAGCTGTAGCCTTTATGATTATTTGTTATTTCATTTCTTATAATTTATTAGTCGGTTGTTCTACGTGACAGAACAGCTCTATATCTGTTAGTGATGTCACACATCAGACAATGCTGCAGAAACGCGAAAAAATGACTTTGATATGAGTAGGCTATCATGTGATTTCCTGTGAATGATGACGTGTAGCCTATTGCACGATGGAAATAATTTGAAGGAATCTAGCAGCAGTCTTGTAAATAGTGACCCACAGTCTTTGCAAAATCCTAATCTGAGACTGGCCTGTGACTAGACTGTGACTAAAACCTCAATGAATTGTCTTTAGATGTGAGAGGGTCTGAGACTGTAGTATTTCAAAAATCTTTTCCAAATCTTTGCAAAGTCTGGCAATGTAAGGTAGGCTTAATCAACATTACTGTTTACACCCGGGTGTGTCTAATCAACAATGCTATTTACACCCGATGCAACATCCATGTACACTGTCAATAGGCCTGTAGGCTATTTACCAGCTCTACAGTTTTTAGCTGTTTCGTCATGTCTGGGTAACTTACAATATATGGAAGTGATTATACAAATATTACGATGATGAGTGGTCATGTGGTAGCTTGATCAAAGGCAAGCTAGTTCAAAGAGTTATTTTCTGAGTTTTCTTCCAGGCAGCGCTGCCACTGTTGACTTAAGGGCACTTAATCCTACTCCTAACCCTAAACCCTAACCTTAACCCATGCCTAACCCCAGCTCCTTCCAGGCAGCCCTGCCTTGAAGACAACGTTGGGGGCTCAGAACACCAAGAAACCTTTCTACTCACAACTACTGAAGCCTACTTCTACTCAACTGTACAAAACTGAAATAAAACTAGTTTATCTTTAACAGGTTAAAAAAGCACAAACTCTTGTTTGCTGCGAGGTAACGTCATCTAAGAAAAGAGAGAGTCGTTCGTACCATGAAAAAAAAAAGGCGTCACCTTAGCTGGGATTAGAACCTTGAATCACTGAGCCGAAGTCCGATCACATACCCACTACAGTACAGCCAGTGAAGAAAATGTGGGAGATATTGCATATAAATTGTGATTGCTAGGTAACGGTAAACAAACAAAAAGATCGCATTTCTTGATTTTGCTTAGAAACGGACGGTTTTACCCGTTCACTGAGCAAACTTTGTGGAAATTTAGCACCACTTTCCCATCTAAACTATATCCTAAATTGCTAGATTTAGGACTTAGATAGGACATCTCCTGCCAAGATGGTCCGTTTCTTTTGTTGTTACGTCACAGGGTGTAAAAAGCTCAGCTATGTGGCCAAGGCTATTTGCACCAGGGGTGCAAATAGACACTCCGTTATTTTAATGACCACTACATATATTTGCATTGGGGAACTGTGGGTCAATTAGTAATACATACACTTTACTCAGCATTTGAAACATGTAATGCATTACCTTATACCATACTCTCTTTAACACATAACAATAATCTGCTCACTATTCACTTCAGTTGAATTCAGTGCAGCTTTATTGGCATGATAAAAATACACATTGCATTGCCAAACCTTTTCTAGGTGTACAATCACACTATCACACTGTTTCTCATTTGCTTGTGCAAGTCATGAATCTTGCCATATCATATTAAAGTAAAGTTACCTTGTTAAGTTAACTTTACTTGTTACTTGTAAAGTTAACTTTACTGCACAGCATTATAGAGAAACAGAGAATACAATAACATTTATAGTACAAATGTATTTGTGGTGAAACATTAAAAGTTGTTGCCACTTTGTTCTAAAGAATGAACACTCTTTAGACTTAGAGAATATTGATTGACTTTTCTGCTTACAGAAGAAACACCCTGAAATCTTGGAGATGTGGTCTGCGTCAGTGCCACCAGCCAATCAACCCAAGATGGAGACCGTGCTTCAACATCAACTTCTAAGTGGCCATCAACCAATACACATCAAGTGGCCCTGACAGACAGCATTGTTACATTTATTTCCAATGGTCTCCCTCCCCTCTCTACTGTTGATAATAAGGATTTCATGAATCTCTTGCAACTTGCCCAACCCTCATTTACCATGCCTACCCGAAGAGCTCTCAGGGACAGCCTTATCCCACAACGCTCAAATTCTGTGAAGGAACATCTGGCTAATCTGATGGCAAAAGCTGGCCATATTTGCCTGACCATTGATTTATGGTCAAATCGATCCATGAGGTCATTTTTTGGGATAACTGGCCATTTAATTTCTGATTTCTATTTGCAGAGTGTGATGCTGAGCTGTCAGCGTTTTAAAGGGAGACACACAGCTGACAACATTTGCCAGGTGTATGATGATGTCCTGGAGAATTACAGTATTCAGAACAAGGTGTCATTCATCATAACTGACAATGCATCTAATATGATAAAAAGCATTCACTCTGTTCCCACCAGTGCATGTTAACAGTGAGAGTGAGGATGAGGAGGATGATGCCTGTGACCTAGAGGTAGTCAGTGTAGAAGAGGAGATTATGTACTTTCCACCAGAGAGACCATGCTTTGCCCATACTCTCCAACTGGTACTGTGTGATGCTTTAGATGACGCTGGCCCAATAAAAAGTCTCCTAGGCAAGGTCCAGAAACTTGTGGCTTTTTGCCATAAATCCACCCATGCTACAGATGTCCTGGAGGGAGTACTCAAGCTTCAACCGGCTAATGTCACCCGCTGGAAATAACCAGTTGAAGATGCTGAGGTCAGTCCTTCAGCTTCCGAGTGATGTCCTTGCTGAGCTCCACTGTCCAGTTCAGCTATCAGCGTATGAACTGAAAATCATTCAGGAACATTCAGGAATTCAGGAGCTGACCGCTGTCAGGCAGAGAAAGCTGGAACATCCAGCTATGTGATTCCTTGTATTAGAGGACTAAGGCATGCAGTTAAAGATGCAAAAATGACTGTAAACAAGAAGTTTGTATCCACCTTACAAACAGCACTAGAGCGTCGACTTGCAAAATTTGAGGAAATGGAATGCTTTCAGTTGGCTGCAACACTTGATCCGAGGTTCAAACTAGACTGGTGTAACGGTGAAGAACAGATCACAATTGAAAACCTCCTCACTGCAAAAGTTGATTCTGTCTGTCCAAAAGTCAGTGCCACTTCTGATGTGACTACTCAAACAAAGAAACGCCCCAGACTCTTTTCTTACATGGAGACTCAAACAACTGCTGAGCCAATTGATGCATCCATACATGAACTCCCAGTTTACGTGAGCACACCGTGTTTGCCATAGAGTGCCGATCCTTTACTGTTCTGGAAAGAAAACCAAAACAGTTTCCCAAAGCTTGCTGTACTTGCATGTAAATATCTGGCCATACCTGCTTCCTCTGCACCTGTTGAGAGGATATTTAGTGTTGCTGTCAAGATATTCAGACCAGAACGATGCCGCCTCAATGATAAAACATTTGAGGAACTGTTGACCATTGAATGCAACAATGTTACCCTGTGAAGTAAATAAATTATAATTGTAATTACCACAACGTTGTGTTATTTGATTACTTTGAAATGAAAATGTTGCTAATTATTCAACAAGAGGGGAATGTATGCTTAATGATAGAACCTGTATTGCATTTGCAGTGTTTCAGATGTAATTGTTCCCATTTGGAAGAGGAACACGTGTTAAAACCATCACATTCATACTGATATTTGGTTAGATTGAATTTCTCTGAATTGCAGTGAATATAATTCCACTTCCTGTAATTCCAATTCAAATTCAATTCAACATCCTGTGGGGTGGAGCCAATGCAAATTCAAATTCAAATTCATTCACTGAAATTCTGAATTTTGCACAAGCCTGGCCTGTATGTTTATGGGGAAAATGTGTGTAGCATAGCCTACTCGTGCAAATTGATAATTAGCTCATTTTCATTCATTGTAGACATGGAGGCTCAGGCAGCTCCGGGACCTGATGAACATGCCGCCAAAAAGCACAAACGAGTGCACAAGTAGCAGCCGTGAGGACAGGGAGCAGCCACGAGAAGTGATTGGTCGTATAAAATTAAAGTTGCTGATGTCTGGGTTACACAAACAACAACTAATTACCTCCGCCAAGGAGGTTGTGTTTTCATCAGGGACCGGCGTCTGTCTGTCTGTCTGTTTATCTGTCTGTTTGTTAGCAAGATAACTCAAAAAGTAATGGATGGATTTCGATAAAATCTTCGGCGAATGTCAGACATGTCCCAAGGAAGAAACGGTTACATTTTGGGAGTGATCCGTAATTCCGTCGGGATTCCAGAGCCGTTTATGTGTTTCGCTTAGGGGTGTAATGGCATGGTATGGCCACGTGGTGGCGATCTGAATAGTTAGGTTCAAATGTATGACAACCTAGGAAGAACAATACAGGCGGAGGTCTGCGCTCTCTGAGTGCTTTTCTAGTTTGTTATGTTTTCTTAATGATCTATAGGCTTAAATAAAAAATATTTTGACATTATGTAGCCTAGGCTATAGGCTTATTACAACAAGTAATACTACATGGAAACACTATGGAAAGATCTGGGCCCGTATTCACAAAGAATTTTAGGGCTAAAAGTAGCTCCTAACTGGCGAATTTAGGGAGGAACTCCTAAAAATAATGGGCGTGTCACTCCTAACTTTATGACTCCTAATTTTTTTCACTAAAAGTTATTCACAAAGCATTCTAAGCCTAAAAGTAGCTCCTAAGTCTAGGACAGCGTAAAAGAACTCGAGAGGACTTCTAACTCACTAAGACCTATTCACAACCCACTTTTAGTGGCATTTCACGTCGCGATGTTTTGAAATGACCGTGCAGTGCAGCTCGCTGTCATGCAAGGGAATAAATGTGCATTGCAACTAAGGATGCAAATGCAATAATGCCACCGACAACCAAAACCACCATTGCATGTAAACTAAATGTAACGTCTTATTGTGCCTAATTAAATTAAATCGCTTCTCCTCTTTGCAAATATAGGCTACGTGTTTTCATACAGATTAATTTAAAACATGTTGCAAATATACTGCTCCAGTCCATAGTGTTTCATTAAGCCTAGGCTTGCTTTACTCTTTATTCATTAAGGCTATGCCTATTTATTCATCATCTTCCATCCTTCACAGCCCGACATAGCGCACGCATTCTCACCAGCTAAGACCTAACACCTGTCACTCAACTCGTCATAGTAGGGGAGGTTTGCCATCATTCCCGCGTTATAATCACCAGCCAATCAAGGTGGTCACTTTCATCAAGCTCGTGCATGAGTAATGACGTCAACCATAGCAACGAAGACTCACTTTTAGTTTAGGAGTGGGCGTTTCTCCTTACTAAAAGTAGGTCTGAAAGGCTTTGTGAATAACTTTTAGGGGAAAACTCCTAACTAAAATCTTCTAGCGCGGAGTACTCTTAGTGGTAAGATAAAATGCTTTGTGAATATGGGCCCTGACTACATGCACTGTTAAAGGCTTTACCAAAAAAGTGGAAAATGTACTTTTGGGTCATGTGGATAAAAGCCAACAACTCCCAGAATTCCCTGCCTTTCACTGCCTTACCAAGCCACCCACCAGGAAGTAGCTACAAGTACACAGAAGGACTCATTAATGTAACATTTTGCCATTAATAACAATTCTAAAATTGAAACAATCATTGTTTTATGTTGCACTCAATCTTGTGGCCATATATCAATGTTGCTGTTCTTCAAAAGGAATTAGCGAAAAAAAATCGTTAAATTTTTCATATTTCTATGTCAAATGTCCCGCAAATTGTCAACATATGCTAGAATACCCGACCTTTAGTTAGTTTTAGTACCGCTAATACTATTTGTGCAATAACTTGTGAATAACATTAGGATAACTGACCTTGTGAGAGCTAGTCCATTCTAGCTTGAGCCAGCCCGGGCAAAGCCTCCTAATTGACAGCCAGGCTTGCTGCAGGCCTTGATGGACGCCTCCTGTTCTGTGCTGTATTACGGCTCGTACAGGTTATCTCATGCATCAAATTTACATACCAGATCTTCAGAATCCCCATTTGCCATATCAGTTTCAATATCAGTATTCAATTAATTAGTATTTAATATTAAATCATAGTTACTTATCCGCTTTCTCCACAGACCAGGAGCCTAGCACGTTAGCTTAGCTTCCAACAAAGATGGCGGCTATATATTTTAGTTTCTGCAAGTGAAGTCCCATCCCTAGCGCCCCCTCTTGGAAAAATGAGGATAGCGTTTGTAGTTTCACCTACTCGATAAAGATATAGGACTTACTGCTTTCAATTATGTAAAATGACGATTTTTACATCATTGAAAGAAGGAAGTCAAACATTGAAATTGGTATTTCTCCCGTCTCAAGGCAAACTGAGGGAGTGATGCACGGCCATTCAAAAACATGACTGGTTTTCTAAAGATACAAAGCTTAATGCTAATCGGTGAAGTGTCCCTTTAAGGCGAGACACTACAGGTGAATAGGGTACATTTTTTAACTAGCAGATATCACTATGAAACATCTCCAGTTGATTACTTACATCAACATAAGAAAAAAAATATTACAAGTTTTTTGTAATGTAATGTTTAAATATGCAAATGAGGCATATTTGTAATCTAAATATCTAACAGAATATGCTTCATACTTCCCAACAACTCCACCCAGCTCTCTTTAGCCTAGTCCCTGGCTTGCCCCGGCAACCATAAATGCTCTGCCAGGACCTGTTGGTCAGAAAGACGTGATTGGTTTAGACCCTTTCAGTCAAATATGTCTGCCAATGGGAGAGCATTGCGGTACGTTTGTCTCAAAATGATTCAATCAAAAGAAAAAACACTTCAAAACTTTTGAAATAGTTTTTTTTTTTAGTTCTATTGAAGTTGGGGTTTTGATTGATTTGTTTTTTTCTTTGAAGCAACATCTTTTTCTATTGAATAATAAAGACACAAATGTCCTACCCATATTATGGCCCAAACAAAGAAAACATTACTTCAATCAAAAAAGCTGCTTTAAACAAAAAAACTTTCACTTCTATCACAAAAAAAACATTTTCAATCAAAGAAAAAAGGTGTTCAAAGGCATTTTTTGAGTCTCAATTTGCATTCAAATACATTTTTCTTTGATTGAATGTGTTTTCTTTGACAGAAGAGAATGTTTTTTTGATTGAAGATATATATTTTTTTTTAATTGAAGCTCACTTTTTTATGATTGAATAATAAAGACACAAATCTACCTCAATAGAAATTAGGAGAAATATATAGGCGCGAGTAGACAAAATGTTGTGAAATAAACACCTAAATGTGCAAATCGGACTTTGCTGTTGTAGTAGGGTGGTAGAATACATGCTAAGGTAGCAAACTAGCACAAAATCTCAAAATTGACCGGGGTTAAAAAAAACTATGTTTTCACCTGCCGTGTCTCGCCTTAAAATAAAAATGTGCTATACTCTACTTTTGAATTTATTATTGAGTTTTGCGTATAATAATGCGATTATTGAGTTTTGCGTATAACAATGCGCTTAATCATGATTAACCAAGGAAATAATGCAATTAATCGCGATTGCCATTTTTAATCGTTGCCCAGCCCTAGTTTTTATTGAATCCAGCAACGTGTGTGTGTGTGTGTGTGTGTGTGTGTGTGTGTGTGTGTGTGTGTGTGTGTGTGTGTGTGTGTGTGTGTGTGTGTGTGTGTGTGCCCTAGTTTTTATTGAATCCAGCAACACGTGAAATGTAGCCCCCTCTGCCATGCGGACAACTGTGTGTGTGTGTGTGTGTGTGTGTGTGTGTGTACTTGTGAGTGCGTATGTGTGTGTGTGTGCATGCGTGTTTGTGCGTGTGTGTGTGTGTACGTAGATGTGTGTGTGTGTGTGTGTGTGTACGTACGTGTGTGTGTGTGTGTGTGTGTGTGTGTGTGTGCATGCGTGTTTGTGCGTGTGTGTGTGTGTGTGTGTGTGTGTACGTACATGTGTGTGTGTGTGTGTGTGTGTATGTACATGTGTGTGTGTGTGTGTGTGTGTGTGCGCGCGCATGTGTGTGTGCGTGTTCATCCTACCTGTGAGGTCATTTGTTTGATTGGTCACGCAGTAACAGTACCTCATGGGGAACTTGTCTGCAATATCCCTAAAATTAGAGACTCACACACACACACGCACACACACACACACACACGCACACACACGCACACGCACACACACACACAACATGCAAAGACTCACACATCAATTCCAATCAGCCATTTGTCTGCATGATACAGATGAGGATAAGGGATGGAGAGAGAGTGGTGGAGAGGGAGAGATAGAGAGAGGGATGGAGAGAGAGTAGAAGAGACATGGAACGATAGAAATATGGAGTGATGGAGATATAGTGAGAGAGATGGAGTGATAGAGATGAAGTGATGAAGGGAAAGAGTCGTAGAAAATTGAGGTGTTTACTGCAGTAGAGGAGCAGTGTGAGTTTGTGTATTTACTGTATTTACTGTAGTAGAGGAGCAGTGTGAGTTTGTGTGTTTACTGTATTTACTGTAGTAGAGGAGCAGTGTGAGTTTGTGTGTTTACTGTATACGAGGAGCAGTGTGAGTTTGTGTATTTACTGTATACGAGGAGCAGTGTGAGTTTGTGTGTTTACTGTATACGAGGAGCAGTGTGAGTTTGTGTGTTTACTGTATACGAGGAGCAGTGTGAGTTTGTGTGTTTACTGTATACGAGGAGCAGTGTGAGTTTGTGTGTTTACTGTATACGAGGAGCAGTGTGAGTTTGTATATTTACTGTTGTAGAGGAGCAGTGTGAGTTTGTGTAAAGCCAAAGAACTATGGGATGTCACAGTCAGCAAGGAGAAAAGATGTTGGGATCCTAGCTCAACAAATACACACACACACACCACACACACACAGGGAGAGAGATAGAGAAAGAAAGAGAAAGAAAGAAATACAACTCAAATACATACACACAGGGAGAGAGAGAACGAGATACAACACAAATACACACACACACACACACACACACACACACAAAACACATTCAAATACAGGCTATATGACGTTAACAACACACATATACACCCACATACAGTACGTACACATACAAAATATTTTTAAATACAGGCTTACTTAACAACACACACACACACACACACACACACACACACATTTAAATACTGACTATATGAAGTTTCACATACAGGGAAGTCGCACAATAGTGTCTTGTAGTTTGTGTGTGTGCTTGTATGTTTAATACCTGCCATATGTATGTGTTTATTACCTGTGTGTGTGTGTGTGTGTGTGTGTGTGTGTTTATGTGTGTGTTTATTACCTGTGTTTGTTGTGTTGATGAGAGTGTTCACAAGGGGAGTGAGATCAATGGAGGCAGGGTCAATATACTCAGCAGGAATTTCTACAAAGAAGAAACATGATCAACACACACACCTACATACATACACACTAGAGCCCGACAGATATGGGATTTTGCAGAACGATATCCATATTTGAGAGTTTCAATAGCCGATTATATCACTGATATATCGGCCGATAGTCATTTTTAACGAACACAATTTGAAAACGTTCTCTCGTAAACTTTTGATGAGGGTGGGGCATTATCCGTGTAAATAGGCCTAACTATCTGGTTTCCTAATGAAACATTTCTATAGGCCTAATTATCTGGTCTCCTAATGAAACATTCCTATAGGCCTAACTATCTGGTCTCCTAATGAAACATTCCTATGCAGTAACTATCTGGTTTCCTAATGAAACATTCCTATGCAGTATTTTTTAAAGTATTGTATGGTCTAACTATCTGGTTTCCTAATGAAACATTCCTATGCAGTATTTTTTAAGTATTGTATGGTCTTTTCACCTTTGATAACCACCATTGCACAAAACATTACTTTTACTTCACTTTTAGCCTTTGTAAATAATGCACTTCCTTGCTTGGTGTAAACACCTTTGTTGAAATGCAAAAAATGTAAGACTACAACAAAGGAGCCTGTGAGTGTTTGGGAATTAATGTTAGCTCAGAAGACTTTCATGTTTCATATGCTCACATGTATTTTGTGTCCCGTCTTCGTGAGCTTAATGTAACAGTTTGCACTCACTGACAGCACTGACAGGACCACCATGGACAGTCTGAACGATGTTGGTGAACGACTCAACAGCAAAATAGTTTTAGCAAACAGAACTGACCCAGTCCAGTGTTTTTAAGGATACACCATACTACTTCCACCGGCTAAATTCCACTAGCTAAATGTTAGCGCTGCCTATGGCTAACTCATTTAGCTCCCCTTAGTATGATCAGAAAATGAATGGGATGACAATTGGAAGAGACAATTACAGTGCTGCTATCAATATCCTCGGTATAACCCCATTTATGTTTTACAAATACAACATCATTCAAATTAGCCTCCAGCACTCAACCAATGCTAACAATCAAGTTATTTTACCTTTGGACTTAACATTGTGTGCAGTGGCTCTAAGATTAACGTTAGCCTACAGCAGTAAAAATCAAGCATGTCCGATAAACATTCTTGGATTTATTTAGGCCTTCAGAAGAAATTATAATTACATTTAAACGTGAAAATCATCCTACCATGAACACACAAACCACTTTAGACAAATATGATGCGCTAACTGCAATTTGTTGTCGTTGTGTAGGAAGTTGAACTAACTGGTCAAGCAGCATGCGTGTTGTGACGCCCACCTGGGTGCAAACCATGACCCCTATGGGTCAAGTGTAGTCAGTGCACCTGGGTGCAAACCATGACCCCTATGGGCCTAGTGTAGTCAGTGCAGCTGGGTGCAAACCATGACCCCTATGGGGCTAGTGTAGTCAGTGCACCTGAGTGCAAACCATGACCCCTATGGGCCTAGTGTAGTCAGTGCACCTGGGTGCAAACCATGACCCCTATGGGCCTAGTGTAGTCAGTGCACCTGGGTGCAAACCATGACCCCTTTAGGTCTAGTGTAGTCAATGCACGGACCACATCCCTACATGCACAACATTGCATCAACATACCCTAGACACGTATAATTGACTTACTTTGATTACACTTTTCTCAATAAATGTTCTATTCTTTACAACTGTTACTTGTCTCTCATTATGTGATGGTGTGAACAAGCCTACAACGTAACAGTGTCTTGCAGTGAAAAGATGCGCCCTCTGGTGGACAACCACATAATGACAATACTGGAAATGTGAATGAAGGATCAATATTCTTGGTTTCCTTTATTCAACTAAAATAAAAAAAAATATGAATCAGCCGTTATAAATGCTGATATTTTTTAAAATGCCTAATATCAGCCTGCCAATATATCGGTCGGGCTCTAATACACACACACACACATTCTCTCTCACACATACACACACACACAGGGGAGCCGCCAGAAATTCTGGGCCCCATGAAAGATTTCGATTTAGGGCCCCCCCTCCCCCTCAAAAAAAAAAAAAGTATAATTATTAATAAAGTAATATATATATATACAGAACATGTATTTGATACCATGCTAAAGTTGCCTAAAAAGAGGAATATAAAATCATCATTTGACAATTGATCTTAATGCCTTAATTAAAAAAAGGAGTAAAAATCAATCATAAGCCTGTTTGATGCTCATTGAGCTCAATGCAAATTAAACAGGCTAATAGGCCTACTGCAAAAAGCACCATGTCAATCTATAGCTATGGTGAAGGGTATGTGATGATGTGGGGCTATTTTAATTCCAAAGGCCAAGGGAACTTTATCATGGATGCATACAGTAATATCCTAGATCCATTAAATAGCTGGCCTTTAAAAATAAAAACATATAAAAAATCCTCCTGCTCCTATGGGAATTTAACATAGGGGTCAAATACTTCCTTCCCCCTAACATTTATGGAAGAACATTTATTTATGTACATTCTTCAATCGCAAAGAAAATTGGTGTCCTTAGCGGTTTGACTAAAGCATCACTTTATATGGATTTATAACATTCTGTACATTGGGGATAGGCTACTTCAGAGCTCTCCAGCAAACATCATCAGGGTGTCAATCATGTATTCCAATTGTTGTCTTTATTGACTTACTGTACTGTATGTGATCAAATGTTTGCCTTGATGAATAACTAGGCTAGTTAATTATTGTATTGTATTGCTCACCTCCTCCTTCAATTGGGATTTGGGTTGATATGAGGGCTGGGGTCCTATTCCTGAGGATGAATCTGTAGTGTGTATGTTGAGGGCACCTCATTAGTTAAGAAACCAGTTCTTAGCACCAGCAGTCGTGTAGGCTAATATTTTATCTTGCATAGCCTAGTTTATTGCTCAAGTTCATTCAGTTACAGGCTACTGTAAATTACACTTAGCCTACAGACCTTCTACATTACATTCATCTGTTCTCCCATGGCAATGAACGTAGAGTGTTTAAATAAAACAACACTGCACTTCTTAGCCTAGGCTACTGAAAATTGTTGTTTTGATATAGGTTTAGCCTAAATGAAATCATCTATTTTATCAGTTAGCAAGCTAGTGTGTTGTGTCATGGCATCCAGTGTCAGTGAATTACCTTTCTTTTGGAAAAACCGAGTGACCTTTTTTCTCCCTCTTAGCTCTCTGCTTCTGCTTGCGTTTGTGATATCCAGACTTCATAATTTACTTGGCAACTTCTAAAATGCACGCATCTATGCAGAGTGCGAATTGGGGGGTAGGATAGCCTGCTCATAGTTCGAATTACATGGGGGTGGGTAAAAACGTTAATAAATGCCGGTTGTAATGACTTGATGACATGGTTTTCAACGAGCTAGACGTCTGCTAGCAAGATACATTTACCCAGCAGCAGCAAAACGAATTTAGCCTACTGGAGGAATTTACCTAGCGTTTTGTCACTCAATGTTGACACTGCTGAAGTCGTCTTCTATCTCCGTTCTAGCGCCACGGTGGTTGAAAATGGTACAGTCCACAATAGGGGTGTTTGAAATCGCTTTAGATTATCTTCCTACAGTGAAAATAGTAGTTGACTTGTAAAACCATATATAATTTCCTTATTTAAACAGATCAAATGAAACATTTATTCAAAAATCCTACACATGACAATACTATTAAATTATTATTGATAGCCTAGGGCCCCCTGTCAGTGCTGGGCCCTTAGAATCGTCCTAACCTTTCCCCCCCTGGCGGCGCCCCTGCACACACACACACACACACACACAAACACACACACACACACACACAGAGCCCACATAAAACTGTATAGTACATATACACAAACAAATGCACCACTTACATACACCAGAGATGGGTGATGTATTCATTGTGTGTGTGTGTGTGTGTGTGTGTGTGTGTGTGTGTGTGTGTGTGTGTGTTACCTGTTGCCACCAGCACCTCTCTCTTGTCTTTGTGACTCCACTGCTGATTCTGTGATGCTAGAACCAGAATACCACAGGACAGATGAGTATGTTAGTGTGTGTGTGTGTGTGTGTGTGTGTGTGCGCGTGCGCGCGTGTCTGCTGGTTTCCGTGACCCGAGTGCAAAAGGAGAAGTAAGACAAAAGCCCAAAAGACTCTCTGGGGTCAGATTTAAACATCATATCTAACATGCCCCAGCTTACACACACACTCATACCCTCAAACACACACACATCACATATGTGCCCTAACCCCAGCTTACACACACACACACACACACACACACACTCCTCTACCCATCATATCTAGCACGCCCCAACCCCAGCTTACACACACACACACACACTCCTCAACCCATCACATCTAGCACGCCCCAACCCCAGGTTACACACACACACACACACACACACACATATGTAGCCTCAGCCACATAAAGTGTTTTTCAAATTAACTTAAATTAATGAACCTA
>NC_084995.1:46525942-46535942 GCF_963854185.1 Sardina pilchardus | reverse complement strand
TGTATAAGTACTGGAAAAATGCCTATTTTATGAAAAAAATACAAAAAGGGGAGGTTGCACCGGTACATTGCTGAGCAGCTAAGACCTTGGTCTATAATGACATACCTTCAGATTTTGTAATTTAACTAACTTTTTTTTTTTCAAAATTAAAACCTGTTTTAGGCAAATTCTCAAGAATCAGTGAATGGTACAAGGATAAACGGGAAACATAAGCCCTTTTCAGACTGAGAAACGATACATTAGCGTTTAAGAAATAGTGGGTTCAGGGGGATTTCGCAGTGTGAAAAGTAGACGTGTTTTCGTCCCGGGGTTGTTTGAAGCAGTGAGTGAACAATGACGTTAAGCATGCCTTGGACCTCGGAGATAAACTGATAAACACAACTGTATGCTAGTGCTACTTGGTTTTTTAGCATTGTGATTGCTCACTTGATAGCGTATGAAAGCGTGACGCCGACACAGCTGATTGTATTCTCTTTTTGATAGTTTACTGGAAAATGTTGCAGGGATGGGATGCTATAGGAGATGGGGAGGCTGACATGTCATTCCAAACTCGGGTCGTTTATTTTCCTGACGTTGTACATGCTATAGGCTACACGGGGCAGCAGGAGGTGTCCACTCGAAAAACAATAAACTCACTGCTAAATCAGTCAATCGTTCGTCCACTCGTCAATCACACAACTCTCTCACACACACACACACACAACTCTCTCGCACACACACACACGACAGGAGACACAGGGGAAACAGACAGCAGTCCAACAAGGGAGCTAGCCTACAGCCTCGGCGCTAGGCCTACACAAAGGAGTCCGACACACAGCTGGGTTTGAGTCTCCTTCCCAACTCCTCTTCCCAGGGTAATTTTGAGCACACAATAAAAGGAAGCAACCACCAACAAATACATTATTCAACAATACAACAATACAATTCGCTAGGAATTCGAGGTGAATTCGACCAATAACACAAAAACCCTGCCGGGCTTATAGACTAGCTTCCCCTTGGCGGTTTGATTTTTACTCATTTTTCAATTAAGGCATTAAGATCAATTGTCAAATGATGGTTTTATATTCCTGTTAAAGCATGGTATCAAATACATGTGCTCCCCACTGTATATATACAGTATATTCTTTTATTGTGTTTCAAGCTTTTTCTATGGCTTTTTGTTGTTAAAAAATCATTATATGAATGGACCGCGATAAAAAGGTGACCTTTTGGTGTTAAAGGCGATGCAATGAAGATTTGTGGGTGCACCTAAATTTTGTGCTGGTGTAATTCCAAGATTAGTGAGATTAATTTAGATTAAAAAAAAATAATAATCTATGCCCACCACTAAATCATTGTTTACACTGATATGGTGCATTCGGACTAAAACTGGTAATAATTGCTTTGGCCCACATCCCCACGCAGGACTAATCCTGTCCAAATAGGGCTTTAGCGAGCTACCAACACTCCAAAAGTAAACCTTCCCAATGCTGTTTACCTTTATAGTTGCTGTGGTTACCAAAGCTGTTTACCTTTATTGGTACCTTGTTAAGGTGGAGATTACGGATTATGCAGCATTAAGGAGGAGGAGATTATGGATTATATAGCATTAAGAAGGTAGAGATTACAGATTACACAGCATTAAAATGGTAGAGATACAGATAATATTAAGGACTATGCAGCATTAAGAAGGTAGAGATTATGGATTATGCAGCATTAAGAAGGTAGAGATTACGGATTATATTACGGATTACGGTGCATTAAGAAGGTTTCAGTTAACCAACCCTAGATCAAGTCAGAATGTGCTCTAGTCTCGCTGATGCAAACACGCCTGTCAGGACGTGTCAGAGAGAACACACACACACATTACTCGCACACACAATGAGACTGGGGAGGTGTGTCATCTGAATGTCTTTATTGAGTGGACAGTGGGGAGGTGTGTCATCTGAATGTCTTTATTGAGTGGACAGTGGGGAGGTGTGTCATCTGAATGTCTTTATTGAGTGGACAGTGGGGAGGTGTGTCATCTGAATGTCTTTATTGAGTGGACAGTGGGAAAGGCAGTGCAGTGGTGGCAGGAGGAATTGCATATCATCCGCTCTGCCCAGGCCCACCACCGGGGGGCAATGCTGAGTCACCTGGGGCGGACCAGCGCACTGCAGCAGAACCTGTGGACCTGCAGATCTACAGCACACGGGGAAACCTGCAGATCTACAGCTCACGGGGAAAGGCACCAGGCACAGGTCAACGGGGTCAGCAGGGTCAGCACGGTCAGCACAGGTGAGGTCCTGGGGAAGGGCAGGTGTGATGGAGGTTATGGAGGGCAGGTGATTATGATGGACAGGTGTGATGGAAGTTATGGAGGGCAGGTGATTATGATGGAGGTTATGGAGGGCAGGTGATTATGATGGGCAGGTGTGATGGAGGTTATGGAGGGCAGGTGATTATGATGGACAGGTGTAATGGAGGTTATGGAGGGCAGGTGATTATGATGGACAGGTGTGATGGAGGTTATGGAGGGCAGATGATTATGATGGGCAGGTGTGATGGAGGTTATGGAGGGCAGGTGATTATGATGGGCAGGTGTAATGGAGGTTATGGCGGGCAGGTGATTATGATGGGCAGGTGTAATGGAGGTTATGGAGGGCAGGTGATTATGATGGGCAGGTGTAATGGAGGTTATGGAGGGCAGGTGTAATGGAGGGCAGGTGATTATGATGGACAGGTGTAATTGAGGTTATGGAGGGCAGGTGATTATGATGGACAGGTGTGATGGAGGTTATGGAGGGCAGGTGATTATGATGGACAGGTGTAATGGAGGTTATGGAGGGCAGGTGATTATGATGGACAGGTGTAATGGAGGTTATGGAGGACAGGTGATTATGATGGACAGGTGTGATGGTAATTTTAGGGGTCACTCACACACACAGAGGGAGAGAGACACACACACACACACAGAGGGAGAGAGAGAGACACGCACACACACACAGAGGGAGAGAGAGAGAGAGAGAGACATGTACACACTCACAGAGGGAGAGAGAGATGCACGCACACACACACAGAGGGAGAGAGAGATGCACGCACGCACGCGCACACACATATAAAATACACAACACACACACACAACACATGAAGACTTACAGTTAGACAATGACATATACACACTCTACCACACACTTAAACACTACACATAAGCAAACACAATACAAGCAACAGTCATAATCAAACACACACACACACACACACACACTACATGTAAGCCACACTGCCAATGAGAACATGAGTGGGAGAATGTTTGGGGATTGATGGATGAGTGTTTGATAGTGAATGAAAAGATGAGGGATGGAGTGTGACCTTGGAGTGCGACCTATCTGCAGAACCATGACCTTGGAGAGTGACCTCTCTGCAGATTTGACCATGGACACATCTGGTGGGAAGATGTGACTGTGTGTGTGTGTGTGTGTGCTTCAGGTATGATAATTGTGTCTCTTGTGCAAATGATGAGTCTGTTTGGTCCATTCTGCAAGTGCACCTAGTAACTATGAAGTGCAGACGAGTGTTTGAGTGTGAGAGAGAGAACATATCTCTGAGTGTGTGTGTGTGTGTGTGTGTGTGCGCGTGTACATGAATAAGAGCTTCTTCTTGACTTGTGTGTATAATAATGGTGAATTCACCACTGAAAATGACGGGCAGTATTGGAGCCTTATGTTTAGATGAATGTTTAAATAAGTAACCACAGCCCACCCTCCATGCTATGCTATGCACACAGAGGCTCCATGGGGGCGGTTTCTCTTGGCCGGGTTCATGCAGCATGCAGACCTAGAAAAGAGCAATATAAAAGCAGCCACCGGGGGCGCCCTCCAGCACTACAGCTCATGCACATGCAGGGCCCAGGGGCTAAAGCTCAGAGGACATAAGGAACCTAAGGAGCCGGGTTCCTTCAGAAGACGGAACTCTTTCTGTTCTGTTCTGTAGTCACAGGGTTCCTTCTGAAGACGGAACTCTTTCTGTTCTGTTCTGTAGTCACAGGGTTCCTTCAGAAGACGGAACTCTTTCTGTTCTGTTCTGTAGTCATAGGGTTCCTTCTGAAGACGGAACTCTTTCTGTTCTGTTCTGTAGTCATGGGGTTCCTTCTGAAGACGGAACTCTTTCTGTTCTGTTCTGTAGTCATAGGGTTCCTTCAGAAGACGGAACTCTTTCTGTTCTGTTCTGTAGTCATAGGGTTCCTTCTGAAGACGGAACTCTTTCTGTTCTGTTCTGTAGTCATAGGGTTCCTTCTGAAGACGGAACTCTTTCTGTTCTGTTCTGTAGTCATAGGGTTCCTTCAGAAGACGGAACTCTTTCTGTTCTATAGTCATAGGGTTCCTTCTGAAGACGGAACTCTTTCTGTTCTGTTCTGTTCTGTAGTCATAGGGTTCCTTCTGAAGACGGAACTCTTTCTGTTCTGTTCTGTAGTCATAGGGTTCCTTCAGAAGACGGAACTCTTTCTGTTCTGTAGTCATAGGGTTCCTTCTGAAGACGGAACTCTTTCTGTTCTGTTCTGTTCTGTAGTCATAGGGTTCCTTCTGAAGACGGAACTCTTTCTGTTCTGTTCTGTTCTGTAGTCATAGGGTTCCTTCTGAAGACGGAACTCTTTCTGTTCTGTTCTGTAGTCATAGGGTTCCTTCAGAAGACGGAACTCTTTCTGTTCTGTTCTGTAGTCATAGGGTTCCTTCTGAAGACGGAACTCTTTCTGTTCTGTTCTGTAGTCATAGGGTTCCTTCTGAAGACGGAACTCTTTCTGTTCTGTTCTGTAGTCATAGGGTTCCTTCAGAAGACTTTTAGGGCCACAGGATTCCACTGGGAGAGTTCGGCAGCCACAGAGTTCTTTCTGAAGAGTTCGTCTGCTCCAAAGTTCTTTCAGAAGAGTTCTACAGCTCCAGGGTTCCTTTTGAAGAGTTCTATAGTTCCAGGGTTCCTTTTGAAGAGTTCTACAGTTCCAAAGTTTGTTTACATCATAATCCCAGAGGTGCATCTCCAGATGGGGGCAGGGCAGAGTAACATTGTCAGAGATTAGGGGAGGGGCCACGAGTGAGGGAGGGGCGGGACTTGTATGGGTGCCCATCCAATCACGTGCTCTCTATTCCACATCCAATCAGGAACCTCGTCTTGTTAGATGATTACTGTAAACATTACGTCCGTGTTTACCAGGCTGGACACCGTACAGCACAGGCCAGCAGAGACTCACCATCCCTCTGAGCCACACATCACCTCTCACACCAAGATAGAAGATGGAAGGTCTATGTGTGTGTGTGTGTGTGTGTGAGAGAGAGAGAGAGAGACAGAGAGTTTAGATGATGGGCAGAAGCAGCTGTAGGCACATTGAGAGATTCTGTGTTTTCTCTTGACAACAGCTGTCAGGTCAAAGGTCGAAGGACTTCTCTTACCACAGACCATGTGCTGTGCTAACTGCTAACTAATGTGTGTGTGTGCTGTGCTAACTGCTAATTGCTAACTAATGTGTGCGTGAGAGACAGAGAGAGTTTAGATCATGTGCTGTGCTAACTAATGTGTGTGTGTGTGTGTGTGCGCGCGCATAGCTCACAAGGACACGACAATCTCATCACGGCTCATTATGACATCACTAGCTCACTATGACATGGCGATCTCATCACAGCTCATTATGACATCACTAGCTCGCTATGACATGGCAATGTCATCACGGCTCATTATGACATCACTAGCTCGCTATGACATGGCAATGTCATCACAGCTCATTCTCTGTTTACTGGACCGTGTGACTAGCGCTGGTGCTGCAAAGTCTGGCTAACGTTCAAATGGCATCATAACCAGCTCTGATAACTAGCACTTGCTCTTTGCTAATAAAAGAGTTGTTGGACAGCTAATCTGATGGCTAAAATGAGGTTTAGATCTGTCAGATGTCTGCTGAAATTAGTCTGAGCAAACACTGTATACTATAGTCCTACATAAATAATTGGTTAAGTTGGTTATGTTTGTCATTTTTTCAGAGTGACTGCTAAAGTAAGATTAGCGTCATGCTAACTGAACATACTAATGCTGAGATATTAGATAAGTTACTGCAATCTTAACCATAATGCCTGCTTAAGGTTAGCCTCCTGCTAAAGGTTAGCCTCCTGCTAACTAAAGGAGTTCATTTTAAAAAACGTTGTTAAGATGCTTAAGTAATGTTCAGAGGTTGCATAGACTACTGAAGGCCTTTACTGCACCTTGGGTTCAGGTGCTGTGTGTGTGTGTGTGTGTGTGTGTGTGTGTGTGAGTGCCTTTATTGCACCTTGGGTTCAGGTGCAGTGTGTGTGTGTGTGTGTGTGTGTGTGTGTGTGTGTGTGTGAGTGCCTTTATTGCACCTTGGGTTCAGGTGCTGTGTGTGTGCTATGGTGCAGTGCTGTGCGTGTGTGTGTGTGTGTGTGTGCTATGGTGCGGTGCTGGGGATGTGTAGGTCACTGTTGGGGTGTGTGTGTGTGTGTGTGTGTGTGTGTGTGTGTGTGTGTGCTATGGTGCAGTGCTGGGTGTGTGTAGGTCACTGTTGGTGTGTGTGTGTGTGTGTGTGCTATGGTGCGGTGCTAGGTGTGTGTGTGTGTGCTAGGGTGCGGTGCTGGGTGTGTGTGTGTGTGTGTGTGTGCTAGGGTGCGGTGCTGGGTGTGTGTGTGTGTGTGTGTGTGCTAGGGTGCGGTGCTGGGTGTGTGTGTGTGTGTGTGTGTTAGGGTGCAGTGCTGGGTGTGTGTGTGTGTGTGTGTGTGTGTGTTAGGGTGCGGTGCTGGGTGTGTGTAGGTCACTGTGTGTGTGTGTGTGTGTGTGTGTGTGCTATGGTGCGATGCTGGGTGTGTGTGTGTGTGTGTGTGCGCGTGTGCTAGGGTGCGGTGCTGGGTGTGTGTGTGTGTGTGTGTGTGTGTGTGTGTGTGTGTGTTAGGGTGCGGTGCTGGGTGTGTGTAGGTCACTGTGTGTGTGTGTGTGTGTGTGTGTGCTATGGTGCGGTGCTGGGTGTGTGTGTGTGTGTGTGCGCGTGTGCTAGGGTGCGGTGCTGGGTGTGTGTAGGTCACTGTTGGTGTGTGTGTGTGTGTGTGTGTGCTAGGGTGCGGTGCTGGGTGTGTGTAGGTCACTGTCGGTGTGTGTGTGTGTGTGTGTGTGTGTGTGTGCTAGGGTGCGGTGCTGTGTGTGTGTGTGTGTGTGTGCTAGGGTGCGGTGCTGGGTGTGTGTGTGTGTGTGTGTGTGCTAGGGTGCGGTGCTGGGTGTGTGTAGGTCACTGTTGGTGTGTGTGTGTGTGTGTGTGTTAGGGTGCAGTGCTGGGTGTGTGTAGGTCACTGTCGGTGTGTGTGTGTGTGTGTGTGTGTGTGCTAGGGTGCGGTGCTGGGTGTGTGTAGGTCACTGTGTGTGTGTGTGTGTGTATGTGCTAGGGTGCGGTGCTGGGTGTGTGTGTGTGTGTGTGTGTGTGTGTGTGTGTGTGTGTGTGTGTGCTAGGGTGCGGTGCTGGGTGTGTGTGCGTGTGTGTGTGTGTGTGCTAGGGTGCGGTGCTGGGTGTGTGTGTGTGTGTGTGTGTGTGTGTGTGTGTGTGTTAGGGTGCGGTGCTGGGTGTGTGTGTGTGTGTGTGTGTGTGTGCTAGGGTGCGGTGCTGGGTGTGTGTAGGTCACTGTCGGTGTCCGTCTCCCCCTCAGCAAGGCAGCAGTGTGCTTGACCTCTCCGCGACCCCTCAGACTCCTCCCTCTCCGATGACACGCTGAACCCGCTGGGTGACCGTTCTAGCTCCTCCCCTAGCTGTGTGACTGACAGCAGAGACAGCTGTGACCCCGCCCCCTGCCTGTGGAGCGCAGCGTCTGATAGGTCGGGGTGTGTGTGTGTGTGTGTGTGTGTGTGGTCAGCCAGGCTGCTGATGGGCAGGACGTTGGGGCGTGGCAGTGGAGTGTGTGTGTGTGTGTGTGTGTGTGTGTGTGTGAGTGTGTGTGTGCTGTGTGTGTGCAGCACTGGGTAATAAGGAAGGGGTTGTCCATAGCAGCAGAGGAGCGGGTCGCCGTCGGTGACGGTAAGGGTCACAGAAGGGTCGTTGCCCATGGTAACCTGCAGCGTCTCCTGGTGCTGCATATGCATGTCCACCAGGAAGTCCAGTTTCTTGTCCATGTCCTCCACCTGTTACCATAGCAACACAAACAGCATCAGCATCCCTGCATCCCCGACCTTCCTATCCCTGTTACCATAGCAACACAAACAGCATCAGCATCCCTACATCCCCCATCCTTCCCATCCCTGTTACCATAGCAGCATCAACAGCACCAGCATCCCTGCATCCCCTAGCATACCTACTCTGATGGAGTGGAATAGGGAGACTTAAGTCTCAAAGGGCTGTGCTCACACACACACACACACACATTTATACTCACACACACACACACTTATACACACATACTAGACTGATGTACCGATTGCACTTTTTTGGGCTGATTCCGATTTCCAATCTTTCATAGAATTTGACCTGCTGATACCGATTTCAGCCAATCTGGATTTCATTTCTTCACCACTTTATAGCACAAAGAGTTACTTTACAGCACAAAAAGTTACTTTACAGCACAAAGAGTTACTGCATTGCATGTTATCACTGTTCTTTACCACTTTACAGCACAAAGAGTTACTTTACAGCACAAAGAGTTACTGCACTGCATGTTATCACTGTTCTTCTTTTACCACTTTACAGCACAAAGAGTTACTTTACAGCACAAAGAGTTACTGCATTGCATGTTATCACTGTTCTTTACCACTTTACAGCACAAAGAGTTACTTTACAGCACAAAGAGTTACTGCACTGCATGTTATCACTGTTCTTCTTCTTCCGACAAAAATCGACAATTAATGATAATAATAAAATAACTAGAAAATGTAATTCCATGGAAGGAATTACCATTGCATGTAAATGTAAAAAGGTTGCTGTGTAAAATGCTGAAATTACTTGGAAACCCACATTTAAAAAGTGAAGTGAAAAAAGTGAAAATGCACTAAAACTGTGGATAGTATTTTGGAAAATAACTCTTCATAAAAGACTGAAATGAAGTTGCCAACTTCAAACGAGTTGCAAGCGTTGATACTTTGTTTAGTAGGCTACTGAAGTTGTGTGTGTGTGTGCCTTTATTGCACCTTGGGTTCAGGTGCAGTGTGTGAGTGTGTGTGTGTGTGTGTGTGTGTGTTCCTTTATTGCACCTTGGGTTCAGGTGCTGTGTGTGTGCTATGGTGCAGTGCTATGTGTGTGTGTGTGCGTGCTATGTTGCGGTACTTGGAAACCCACATTTAAAAAGCGATTTATGAAAATGCATTAAAATTGTGGATAGTATTTTGGAAAATAACTCTTCATAAAAGACTGAAATTAAGTCGCCAACTTCAAAGGTGAAGTTCACCTACAGTGAAAACACTGGTAGGATAGCTAAGCTTACATACAATCTACACTTTGATGCAGGTAAAAAGTATAGGCTAAGAGCTTAGACCCCATTGGAATACGGAATACAATCTCAAACCACTTCAATCAACGATGATGCTATATGCAGCAACAGGTAGGCCTAGGGAATAGGGCTGTCAAAATTGCTCAAAAATGACGTTTGAATATTCGCTCTAAAAAAACAGATACATATTTGAATATCTGGTTGCTAATATATGGCTAATACCATGCTTTACACAGCAGCCTTTTCGCATGTACATGCAACGGTAATTCCTTCCAGTTTTCTATCTTTTTTTTTTCATAGAACATGTTAATAAAGAAATCTAATTAACTTATCAATAATGGAATGGCTGTTAAAAAATGTGAACGGACAGATTCTTCTTCCATTATAAGTTAATTAGATTTCTAAATCTAACATCTTCTATGAAACCTGTTACTCATAGGCTCTCTGAATGTTTAACACTCTGTAAAGTGCCATGAGACATGTGTAATGTTTTGGCGCCTTATAAGTGAAATTAATTGAAATTGAATACACACACACTTATACCCCATACACAAACACACACACGCACACACACACACACACAC
>NC_084995.1:46518442-46523442 GCF_963854185.1 Sardina pilchardus | reverse complement strand
ATCACAGTCACAATGTGCGTCTATTAGATTAGAGTACTTTATTTAATTCAACTTGGATTAGTAAAACAAACAAAACCTCTATCACACGTGAAAAGTGGGATTTTCATCAGCATATGCGACACTGTAGATTGTCATGGAAGATTGTCGTTGCTGTTCACGGCAATTTGCAGGCATCCCTAAAAACTGCACGTGGGCCTTGCATCCCTAAAAACTGCTTCCAAGGTGGGGGTTTTGGAAAACCCCGTTTTCGTTTTGCCGTGTAAAGGCACATCTGGGGTTTTTATGACGACATAGCCCCACCTCGAACCTCTAGTCCAGCCCCCGCGCTTGACCTCACCTGACAGAACAACAACAATGCTGGATCACGGAGCCGTGTGTGTGCTGCACTGATGTATTTGTTGACAATGCTGGAACAAAACGCTTCAATTCTGCATGATTTCGACGACCAGCAACAGCGCATTAACAATAACCTGCGCCAAATAGTCTAGGCTACTTTAAAATCCACCACCTCCCCCTCCTAGAAGAGTTAATGAACACGTAGCCTACTGTAATCAACTTAATGCAGAACTACGCGCACACATTTTGTTTGAGCCTAGCCTACTTGTGGCCGCGATGCAAATAAATCCATTTAATTCAGCACAGAGCATGTTCAACGAATTCTCTCACAACAGCTGGTGGAAATCCCAACACTTTGAGAATTCTGTCCAAAATTCTGTTTCACACTATTAATCAAATCACCAACCCTCCACTCTCACCTGCTGCCTTCACAAGTGCTGATGCTTGTGAGAAATGTAAAGAGAAACTATGCAGGATTGGCGATTTCATCTCCGGTTCGGTTTCGCTTTTCATTTTCGCTCGTTTTATGCTTGCATATTTCTCTACAGAGCTTCCCCTACAGCTTTAGCGTGTATATTTAGACATATATAGCCTATACTGTATATATTTATAAATTACAAGCGTGGTTCTTCTTGTTCCTTACGCGTTTCAGACTTCCAGATGTAAACAAGGAGCGATCGCCTCCTAGACAAACTGCAAGGCTGCAATAGCGGATATAGGGACACTGGGGACGGGAGGAAATATTACTGTTTTCGATAAAACTGGTCAGTCAAGCAAAACATCGATTCTTAAGCGATTTTATGACTATGAAAATGTTGCATAGGGTCTCTTTAAGACATCTTTCATTGATAAAATTTAAAACATCAGAGCATGTTCTCTCCCCCTCCTCTGCCCCCCCCCCCCCAGTTAAGGTGTCTTTATTTACTTTCAGTCACTTTTCTGATGCTGGCAGATCTCAAGGACATAGACCTCTGTATGAAACCTACAGTAGGTGTTGAAATGTGATGGCCGTTTCTCTCACGCTTTGCGTGATCCACGCCCTGCGTGAAATGTATTACAACTGTATTACAACTTACCGCCACGAGGTGGCAGTACAGTCCGCGGTAGCACTTTAGCGTTTTAGGACTCCTAATTTTTTTCACTAAAAGTAATTCACGAGGCATAGCCTAGGACAGCTTAAAATAATAGACTAGTTAGGTTAGTTTTTGTAAATTGTATTATGGACACGTCAATACCATATAATATTATGTTCGTGCAGACTTCTGTATCGCGCAGAAGTAGGCTTGTGGTTTTATGATTGACTATTTGTATTTGTATCTATTCGAATCAGAGTCACATCTGCAGTAAATGAGATAAAACTGCCTGCTCGTGATGACGTGCTATTTGTTCATCTATGGTTTATCCTTGAATTTTCAATAAAGCATCTATCTATCTATCTATCCTCTTTTCTATCAAATTTGGATTATGCCATGATATATGCTTATCTTCTAATACAAATAAAGAATTTATAATGTGTATCTGACGGCTCTGATGACTAGTTTGACTATGAGCATTGTGTGTGTGTGTGTGTGTACCTCACTGCTCTGATCACTAGTTTGAGTATGGGGATTGTGTGTGTGTGTGTGTGTGTGTGTGTGTGTGTGTGTGTTGTGTGTGTGTGTACCTGACGGCTCTGATCACTAGTTTGAGGATGGGGATTGTGTGTGTGTGTGTGTGTGTGTGTGTGTGTGTGTGTGTGTACCTGACGGCTCTGATCACTAGTTTGAGGATGGGGATCATGTCCTCTCTCAGGATATCGGGGGGGAAGCCTTTCTCCTCAGAGTCAACCAGCCCTCCAGCATCTGATTGGACAGAACCAGAACGCATGTTAAGATTCCCACACACACTGCACACTCTGTCTGTGTCCAAAAGTCAAGCGCGCATGCTGGAAAGACTCACGTGTACACACAAACACACACATATATAAACAGACTCATAAGCACATACACAAACAAACTGACTCATACACAAACACACACAAACATAACCACAAACACATAAACAGACTCATACACAAACGCACAGACACACATACATACACATGCACACATAACAAGACTACACATATTGGAACACTTTATAATAACTACACACAATTCATAATTTGTTAAGCATTTATAAACTATTAGTAAACAGTTTGTTCATCATTTGTAAATCATCTGCATCAGGTATAAATGGTTTGTTCGTAGTAAATCTCAAAAACACGTTTGTAAATAGATGTTTTCTATTTAATAAATAATGCTACAACCATTTCTACATGGAATAAGATTATTAACCATTGGCAAACTATAACTACCCATGTTGCTCATCATGTGTTAAGCATTACTGATGCACTAGTACACATGCACTAATCATTAGTTGTGTGGATACACATTTTATAAACCATTTCCTCACACTACAATTCATGATTAACTCAGGAACTGCAATTGGTTACAGTAGTTAATGATATTGTGCAAGCTTATCTAAAGTGAGGACTTTATTTACAAATGAGTTACATTTGCATTTATTCATTTAGCAGACATTTTAATCAAAAGCAATTTACACATACTGGTTACACATGAGTGAAATTAAAGGGCAAGGCCACAATGGTGGAGCCCACGTTCTGGGTTACTGCATGCTAGCCCTGCCCCTTATCCACTACACTGCCCCTGTTCCTTATCCACTACACTACCCCTGCTCCTTATCCACTACACTACACTACCCCTGCTCCTTATCCACTACACTACACTACCCCTGCTCCTTATCCACTACACTACCCCTGCTCCTTATCCACTACACTACCCCTGCTCCTTATCCACTACACTACACTACCCCTGCCCCTTATCCTCTACACTACCCTACCCCTGCTCCTTATCCACTACACTACCCCTGCTCCTTATCCACTACACTACACTTCCCCTGCTCCTTATCCACTACACTACCCTACCCCTGCTCCTTATCCACTACACTACACTACCCCTGCTCCTTATCCACTACACTACACTACCCCTGCTCCTTATCCACTACACTACCCCTGCTCCTTATCCACTACACTACCCCTGCCCCTTATCCACTACACTACCCCTGCCCCTTATCCACTACACTACACTACCCCTGCTCCTTATCCACTACACTACCCCTGCTCCTTATCCACTACACTACCCTACCCCTGCTCCTTATCCACTACACTACACTACCCCTGCTCCTTATCCACTACACTACACTACCCCTGCTCCTTATCCACTACACTACACTACCCCTGCTCCTTATCCACTACACTACCCCTGCTCCTTATCCACTACACTACACTACCCCTGCTCCTTATCCACTACACTACCCCTGCTCCTTATCCACTACACTACCCCTGCTCCTTATCCACTACACTACCCCTGCCCCTTATCCACTACACTACCCCTGCTCCTGCTCCTGTTCCTTATTCACTGCACTACGAAGTGTGTATGCCCTCATACGGAACGCTATGTGTGTGTGTGTGTGTGTGTGTGTGTGTGTGTGTGTGTGTGTGTGAAGTGTGTATGCCCTCATATGAAATGATGTGTGTGTGTGTACCTTCTGAGCTCCGACGAAGTGTGTATCCCCTCATATGGAACACTGTGCAAAATACAGTGTGTGTGTGTGTGTGTGTCTGTGTTTGTGTGTGTGTGTGTGTGTGTGTGTGTGTGCCTTCTGAGCTCTGGCAAAGTGTGTATGCCCTCATATGGAATGCTGTGTGTCTGTGTGTGTGTGTGTGTGTGTGTACCTTCTGAGCTCTGGCGAAGTGTGTATGCCCTCATACGGAACGCTGTGCGGAAGCGTTCTCGGTTGCTGAAGCCAGCGGGTTTGTTTGGTTCGGAGCTCCCAGAATGCACCAAGGCGCTGGAGGACAGCAGACGTTCTCTAACAGAACCGAGTCGCGCAGGAACACGAGCTCTCTTACTGCAGAACACACACATTGAACATGTAGTTAAAATGGAGTACAGTGGAGTACAGTAGAGTAAATATTAAAAGGGATCCATTAAAGGATATGTGAATTATGACCATAAGCTAGAGTCATGGACAAGGGGTCACTGTATCCAGACTCCAAGCATTCCCAACTTCAGACCCCAAGCATTCCCAACTTCAGACCCCAAGCATTCCCAACTTCAGACCTCAAGCATCCCCAACTTTTTCACTGATTCTTCCACAGCGCTATCAATCACTTATTTTTTCTACGAGTCTAAAAAGAGCTCCACACTTCATCAACAGTCTAATTAGGTCCTTAACATTTCAAACGAGGCGTTGGCAACATTCTTTGAGTGCTGCAAGATTATTTAGAAGACAGCTTATGCACACAGTATCTGTAGAAACTTTCCCACTTGTTTTCCGGGTGACACTATGTAAGACTCGATGAGTCGAGCAACGAACACAAATCTTGTGTTGTTGAAGGAAGTAGTCTGTCATAGTTCGATTTACAGGGGGTGCAAAGAAGACCCAGTATCCCCCAAAGAGAAGCTTGTTGTTAGCTTTCGCCGACTCATGCTTTCTCTTGCTGCAACAACAGACAGACAAACATAACAAACCCCAATGAAAACATAACCTCCTTGGTGGAGGTAATGAGGGTAAGTTAAAGGGCCGCATTAAGCGTTGTATCGTTAGAAACCCAGTCATGT
>NC_084995.1:46503442-46505942 GCF_963854185.1 Sardina pilchardus | reverse complement strand
GCGAGCGCAAAAGGCTATAATGACGGCATGGAAAGCTAACATTGTGCTCGGCGCACAGTAAAAAGGGGTTGTCTTAATTTAGTTAATTAGTCGTGGGTGTCTTTTGGGCGTAGCATGCAATAAACCAATTAGATTTCACACTATCGTTCCCTTTAACTCATTGGCTGCCAGCCATTTTCAGTGCAGAGCGCACACAGGGGGTCAGTTAGCATGGCATTTGGCCACCGACATCTTTTTAAAAATGGCGTTACATGGTTGCAACATCCGGCACCAGTTTTTGCATGCTGATTGGTAGACGACAACTCATGCACGAGTTTGGTGTTGAGCACGAGTGTCCTCGCGCGTCCATGTTGATTACGCATTCTAGAAGACATAAATAAAATGACTGACGACTTGGATTAATTTACCGATACTTGACTTAATGCCTGTGGATTAGACTGTATCATTATACCAGGCTTTGTGAATAAAAGAAAAAAGCAAATGTTGATCTTATAGGTTACTATTATTTGCATTAGACTATGTATGAGTTGGCAAGGTATGATAAGACATTTTAGGAAATGCGAAGCAATTCTCTAAACCCAATTAGTACTGTCGTGTAGGCTATGAGGACTACATGTATTTTAAAACGCTCAGCTGCAGTTCCTGTAGTTCATAACAACGCAGCGTTGGGGGTCACAGCCTACAGTAGATAACGGCAAAAGTTTCCGACAGTGACAGCAGACTTAAAATGCATGCTGCTCGAAACACAACACATGGATGCACGCTTCTATCGGTAAGCCTAATATGCGTTGGCTTTATTTCATCTGTCTACATATGTAGGTTTAAGCTGCAAATTCACACTGGGTGCAGCACAAATAGCATGTCAGGTATCCACACGTTTTTTACATGTCTACTTATTACGAGTCATTTTCGTCGGGTAGACACAGCCTATTGCGCACATAGGCTACAGTCAGTTCAAAGCATTTACTGTGGGGATCATATTTATTTGTGTGTGAATTCTTGCTCAATATTGACTCGCCATGTTTATTTTATCATGATGAATATCACATTATATGATTTTGAGACAAGGGGCAAACTTCTCCACCACCATCCCAAAATGTAATCTCAAATAATTAACAACATTTGCGCCTGCAACGATAGGTGCGCGTTCACGAACACCTTCTCTCACTCTCCAATCTTCATCAACGATGTACCTTACGTTGTCTCGTTGTAACGTGGAACCTAATTGGCTCATTCTAGCTGGTGACGGAAATTAACACCCATGGAACGCCATTTTCTCAAAGATGGCTGCGGCCAATTTCAAACTTTTTGGGCTGAAGTAGCTAGCCTAGCATGGGGGCGGGACTTAGTCCCTCTCTCCAGTTAATATAATACCTCCATGGTTTTACAGCATTTTCACTGTTTTTCCAAGATCCACCGAACGGTGAGCTTTATGACTACCCTGCTGAAAAAACCAGCAAGAAACCAGCTTAGGCTGGTAGCTGGTTTTAGCTGTTTTTAGCTGGTCTTTGCCCAAAACACAGTTCTTATTGCTGGTCTTGCTGGTGTAGCTGGTTAGGCCACCAGCTAGACATGCTGGCGTGACCATCTGAGGAAGCTGGTCGTGCTGGTGTGACCAGCCTGTCGTTTGGGATACAGCTGGTTTAAGATGGTCATGCTGGTGACCAGCATGTCCAGCTTGACAAAGATGGTCAAGCTGGTTTTCTAGAATGACCAACATAAGCTGGCGTGGCCAGTAAAAACCAGCAATGTAGACCAGCAACACCAACTAAAATGACCAGCTTAAGGTGGTACGACAATCAAAACCAGCTGAATTACCATCATAAGCTGGGTAAACCAGCTGAAGGTGTGTTTTCGCGAGAGTTTTGCTGGTCTAGCTGGTTAACCATCAAAGGGTGGTCAAACAAGCTGGTTAACAAGCTGGTCAACCAGCAAACCACCTTTAGCTGGTCAGGCTGGTTTTTTCAGCAGGGTATGTAAACACCGAAGGAACCAAATGAAAGAGTAGACTCTCTTCTTTCACCAGGAAAAACTGTTTGTTTCTATCGTTTTCCGTTCTTTAGTAATCGTCAGTAGAACATGGGTTAGTTTTGCTAAAAACACCTGTTTTTGACCAAAAAATGGAGAAAACGATCTTTTTGTGAAAATCAACTTTTTGACGTTAGCGTTTCAGTAGTATGTCAACCACGATTGCACTGTTATCTCGTCAGTCTCGTCAAGGTTGCTAGGGACTCTGATGGTCGCTATAGACTCTGAACAGGTGTGTGTGTGTGTGTGTGTGTGTGTGTGTGTGTGTGTGTGTGTGTGTTATGTGTGTATGTTATGTATGTGTGTGTGTGTGTGTGTGTGTGTGTGTATGTTTTGTGTGTGTGTGTGTGTGTGTGTGTGTGTGTGTGTGTGTGTGTGTGTGTGTGTGTGTGTGTGTATGTTGTGTGTGTGTGTGTGTGTGTGTGTATGTTATGTGTGTGTGTGTGTGTGTGTGTGTGTGTGTATTACCTGT
>NC_084995.1:46493442-46498442 GCF_963854185.1 Sardina pilchardus | reverse complement strand
ATTCAAGTTTACAGTCAGTAACTTACCAACGAAAGTGTGATTCGTTTGAGTTTTAGCTGTATGTATTATATCATTTATTTAGAGCTCCCATGATGAGAGCCTCGCTGGCTCTGATTGTGATTACACGCCGCCGGAGCCATCCACATCCAGAGGGCAACGTCAGCGACAGGTGAGAGGAGCACGGGGGGGCTGAGGAGGAGGCAGAGGCAAGGCACGCGGAGATCTGACAGGGGGTCTAGAGTTGAAGAGTTGAAGAGCTACAAGCCCAAAGGATGGCAAGAGAGGAGGTTTTTATCACATTTATTATCAAAAATAATATTTGCCTCTGATAAAGGTACAAACCATTTTCTTTATCTTGAAGAGTGATTAGTGTGTGCTCACCTGCCATGCACTGTATAATATTTTAAAGACAGAGCTGATCTTTATTAATCTATTGTATTTATCTGTTGCTTCACAGGCCAGGATTGAAACACTAAGTCTAGAACAGAGCCTTCAGCTGCTACGGCTCAGCCTGAGACGTGACCCCAGTCAGATGTTTGATCTGCTAGACCAAACATTTGGTACCCCTCCACCAGGCCTCCCAGTTCCAGGCCAACCCACCTGGTGTGTCTGCTCAAACTGCTGGGAAATGCCCACTGATCTAGAGAGAAAATGCTGTGGACAACATCCAGATTCATGCATCTCAATGCTGCCACACCTATTTATTTTGTCGGAGGGGGTTCTTCGCCTTGCTAGAAGAATCTGGAACGATGTCCGGGCAGTTACGCAGCATACAGACAGTATGTTGTGTGGCAGTATGGCGCACTTGGTCATGGTCGGCGTGTCGTCATACCCAGTTGCTGCGTTTGGAGGATTCGGCAGTGTTTTCCAGATCCACTTGGGCAATATAAAGGGTTTGTCCCGAGTAGAGTTTAGTAAATCTGGTAGCTATGTACATAGTTAGCTTTATTTATTTCATTTATGCATGTCTCAGTTTTGTTCTGCACCCTGTTTGACTTTGTTTGGTCATCGTTCTTAAATCATCAATGCATAGGCAATAAATCTCTGTTTATTTCAAAGAACTATCTGATTGTGTTCTTCTGAACATACATTTTACCTTGCCATCCCTGCTCATTCATTAGAAATGATCAAAAAAGCCAAACAACCAAAATTGTGTTAACAACTGTTTATTGAGATATTTGGGGGGAAACAAACAAACAAAAACAACCATATAATACTAATAAAAAAATACAAAATCTTAAATACAACTATGTACAATTTCAGGGAAACTGTTTCCTCATAGCTGATGCATCTGGTCAGTGCTGGCTAGTAGGTCAGGCACATGCTGCAACACTGTGGGGCCTAGTCTGTGGGTGGAGAGGCCTGTGCTGTTTAAAAAATACCAGTCACAACCACATATCTGAGAGTAATAACATTTGCAACTTTTAGAATACCAAAGGGGCATTATTATAGAGGAAGTCTTGTGAATATTTGCAGGTGTACCTGAAACGCAGATACTTGACGATGTTCTTCAGCCAGCTTGCCTCAAGAACAATTTCCCACAATCTCTGGTGTGCCAAACTGCCCTGTTGTATCCAGTCTTTCTCTCTGCTGTCCTCCAAAGGGCCGTGGTGGCAGGCACCAAGGGCCCACTCATGTTCTCCTGTGACGTGGTGCAGGAGTCCCATCCACAGGTCCTGAGGAGAAATAGTTACAAAATGACTTTAAATAAGGGATCTCACAAACACAGAGTGTGCACAATGACAAGTCTGACAAGGGGTCCAAACTGTTGGCCAAAGTAGAGATTGTTCTAGACATAAAATGACAGTTGGTTATTAGTATGACTGTGTAACCCATGTTACAGTTCATATTACTACTCGATTCAGAAACACACAAATTACATCATCTGTGATAGGTTACTTACCATGAACTCTTCATAACAGCTTGCAGCTTTGCAACAATGCCAGAAATGGTTGCAGACATCTTTGCTCCATGTCAGTAAGTCACAGCATCCCTTTTGCTGCCCTGCCTGGACATTGAACAACAAAGGTTTTAAAAGGATGTCAACAAAAGTTCACATCAAAAGGTTGATGTAGGTAATGTACAAAGCATACAATTGGAAAGGAGATCCAGAACATACCGCTACAAGTCTTTTGCTCAAGTTCTTTGATCCATGCTAGATGTCTAAAGAATGGTGTATGCCACTGTCTTTGAACGGTCCTTTAGCTAAAGTTGAAAAAAGAAATCATGGTAAATAAACCAATGAACAATCATAGCAATATGGTGATGCATGTAGTGTAGCAGAAATGTATTAGAGCTGTGAAATCCTACAACCTAGGCATGGATAAGGAAAACCTTACTATACCCTATACAGGTGAAAAGTTGTAAACTGTGTAAACATTGTAGTCAAAAAGCTTGATCTGGTGCGTACAGGCATTGCCTGTGTAAAGCTGGGTTATTTTCCATATATGAGTTTATAGGATAATCTTATTTTCCCATACATAACTTTCTAGGGTAACATTACTTGCTCAGGCATGAGTCCTCTTGAAAGACGGGGGAGACGACCTCACAGCTAGACTCCTTTGTGTCCAGGTGATCTATTTGCATTTGAACTGTTCCCATTGTGTGTGTGGCCGGCCATTTGGTTAAAGGCCCTCGGACACACCTCTTCTCCCCCTCTCCATGCCTCTGATGAATTAATGTTGGAAACTAAAATGTATCTGTTTCATGACAAATGATAATACATCCATGTTTGGTCTTGAATTAATACTTGTAATGTGGGCAACAGCCTAATCACAGTTTCATTGCAATCTAATATATTTGTACATGGTTATGGACTAAGAACTATATTATAGAGTTTTAGACGCCACACCCACTTTCAGGTAAAGAGGTCCTGCTGAGTGGGGGGTGGCTGGATGAATGAAAAAGAGAAGTTCTTGCAGTGATGCCTCTCTCGCTATCTTGGCTCTCTTCTCTTCCTGCTCTGCTCTGGTCTAGGCAAGAGGTCACACTGACCTCTCTGCCCCTCTCTTTCTCTCTCTCTCTCTCCCTGCCTTTCTCTCTCTCTCTCTATCTTTTGATTTCTTTATGGGGTTTGTTATTTTCATTATTTGATATATTGTTTTATCTGGTGTATGTAGCATTTTAACTTGGTAACGTGTTAAGGTTTAAGTCCAAGTTTATTGTTTGTTTTGAGGTTAAGATTACTTATCCTTTGTTACTTTGTTTAAGGATAATTACTGATACTTTTACTCTTACCTAAGGCTCAAGGCCTAATAAATGGTTAATTCTCCTCGCTCAGTTTGCATATCTCTACAGATCTAGTGTGCCATGCCATTCTCTGCCATAGTTAACATCATTAGTTATTTGGTAATGTATTAGAGGTACAATATGTCTTATGGAGTCAGATTTAATCGTGGTGAATTTCCTAATAACATTACCATTTAACTCCACATGGCTACTGATCCATTGTTCTTCACGCATGTAAAGGGAGAACGTCCGACGTGTTTGTGTAGCGCGTTTGGGATTGTTTTTGCAACCCTCTTACAAGTATTAATTCAAGACCAAACATGGATGTATTATCATTTGTCATGAAACAGATACATTTTAGTTTCCAACATTAATTCATCAGAGGCATGGAGAGGGGGAGAAGAGGTGTGTCCGAGGGCCTTTAACCAAATGGCCGGCCACACACACAATGGGAACAGTTCAAATGCAAATAGATCACCTGGACACAAAGGAGTCTAGCTGTGAGGTCGTCTCCCCCGTCTTTCAAGAGGACTCATGCCTGAGCAAGTAATGTTACCCTAGAAAGTTATGTATGGGAAAATAAGATTATCCTATAAACTCATATATGGAAAATAACCCAGCTTTACACCTGATAGTATATACTTTTAGTTTCTCAAGGCTAGCTTTAGCCCTGGTCGAACAATTTTGACAATAGAAATAAACAGCAATCAAACCTATATCAGTATCACTGCAACATTCTTAGACAGCAAGCATTTGAAACCCAAGCAATCTAATGTTAGCACGTATAATGTTAGATGAATACGAGCTATAGAACAACTGCAAAAGGCAAAACTTGTGTTCAACAAGCCCACTTGGCCAGAGCTGTAGTAAGACTAGGGAAGCGGTACTCTAAGTAAAAGATAAACTGACCAACATATTTCAAATCGTTAGCCTACATTGACCATCCAGCTTGTTGTCAACATAAAGTTCGGATACTCACGTGTCAGAGCTGTCAGAATTGTGGATACGGGGGAGGAGGGGGTCTCTTGAAACCTTGTTTCACGGGTGTAGATGTTGTGCCCTTCACGTAACTAACAAAACAATAAATAAGAGTCATCAAGTTAGTAAATAGTTTAGAAGCATGAAATAAATGCCATGGGGAAAAATCTTCACGGATATACAAATAACTTTGATTAGCGATTGAAAGCAGTAACGTTGACATACTTCGGTGTTAGCTAACTTAGCCAAACATGCAGGGGCATTGCAGCTCGTCTACATCGTTTTATCCTCTCACTGGCTGAATACTTGTTAGAAACGACAACATACTGTCCTAAAGCATTAACAAGTGCTCTCAAACATTATAAAGACATAATGTAATCTTACCTATCCAGTAGAAATAGGGCCACCATGGCATCCGTTTGCAGCTCTTGCTGTTCCTTTAGCTGACGCCATCGAACAAATGCAGCAGCACCGATGGCCACTCGGGTCTTGGCTGTCTTCGTCTGCCCTTTTTTTGGCAGAAGCCTTCTCAAAACACAGTCTTTCTTTTTCGGCCCGTTGTTGGCACCTTTTCTGCCATAATGTTCAAATCGTCGTTGCCGTATCTTGTATGCTAACTATACGTTTAGGAATGCTACGTGCTAACCAAGCTGGCTCTAGCTTCCTGGCAAGCTTCAGGGCGAGCACACGCAATCAGCACGTTCACGAAGAAGGGTACGCGCAGAGGGAGAAGGAGGGGGAGGGAGGAGCAGAGTGCAGTTTGATAGACGTAATCAGAATCCAATCGTTGTCAA
>NC_084995.1:46485942-46490942 GCF_963854185.1 Sardina pilchardus | reverse complement strand
TAGGCTAGTTAATTAACATTCACGAAAGGATTTTGAGAATTAAGGCCATGGGTTTGCTTTAACTTTATACAAAAGACTGATTGGTCAAACTCGCCCTGTGTGTTCAGCCGGCTGCTTCAAGCAACCTGTGGGTAGTAGCCTAGGGCTAGGCTATATACTAGGCTACTAATTCGCTGACATAAGCTTTGCAGATAAACTCAAACATATTTTGGTTACAATGACGTTGTTATCCGAGACACAACTCGGAGGGTTATTGCGCCGATGTAAAGGCAACTGCATTTATCGACGCAAAACTTTATTCACCAGCACATCGGTGAGGGTGTTTACGTCGTATGCATCCACGCACGCACAGACGTATGGGTGTAAAAATAGCAGTCACTTTCAAAATAAAAGCAATGATGGTGATTTGCGTGCATTATCTCTTGACTGATGTTTTTTTACGGACCTTTACGCGGGCCGGTCAGGGAAAGCCCGCGGGCCGGATGTTGCCCATGTATGTATTAAACACTTGATGTGCAGGAAGTAGAATTTAGGCTGTCTGTGACATTTCTACAGATCAAAATGCCATTTGTTGTGTTTTCCTTGCTGTGTGTGTAGATAGCTGACCCCAGTGTGTGTGTGTGTGTGTGTGTGTGTGTACCTTGCTGAGTGCGTAGATAGCTGACCCCAGTGTGTGTGTGTGTGTGTGTGTGTGTGTGTGTGTGTGTGTGTGTGTGTGTGTGTATGTGTGTGTACCTTGCTGTGTGCGTAGATAGCTGACCCCAGTGTGTGTGTGTGTGTGTGTGTGTGTGTGTACCTTGCTGTGTGTGTAGATAGCTGACCCCAGTGTGTGTATGTGTGTGTGTGTGTGTGTGTGTGTGTGTGTGTGTGTGTGTACCTTGCTGTGTGCGAAGATAGCTGACCCCAGTGTGTGTGTGTGTGTGTGTGTGTGTACCTTGCTGTGTGTGTAGATAGCTGACCCCAGTGTGTGTATGTGTGTGTGTGTGTGTGTGTGTGTGTGTGTGTGTGTGTGTGTGTGTGTACCTTGCTGTGTGTGTAGATAGCTGACCCCAGTGTGTGTATGTGTGTGTGTGTGTGTGTGTGTGTGTGTGTACCTTGCGGTGTGTGTAGATGGCAGACCCCAGTGTGTGTGTGTGTGTGTGTGTGTGTGTGTGTGTGTGTGTGTGTGTGTGTGTGTGTGTGTGTGTGTGTGTGTGTGTGTGTGTGTGTGTGTGTACCTTGCTGTGTGCGTAGATGGCTGACCCCAGTGTGTGTGTGTGTGTGTGTGTGTGGATGTGTGTGTGTGTGTGTGTGTGTGTGTGTGTGTGTGTGTGTGTGCACCTTGCTGTGTGCGTAGATGGCTGACCCCAGGAGTTTCCAGGTGCCCCCGCGGCGGTCCATGCGCAGCATCCTCAGGATCTGCAGGAAGCGGAGACTACGCAGCGACGTCGCCAACACGTTGCCTTGGTTACGCACGGCAACCACCGGCACGGAGGCAATCAGCACAAAGATGTCTAAGTGGAACACACACACACACACACACACACACACACACACACACACACACACACACACACACACACACACACACACACACACACACACACACACACACACACACGCATGTTTTACTTCTTCATTCAGGATATACATATCAACACACAGTCCAGGTGCAGTAATATTAACTAATACAACAGCAATGCACTCTTGCGCTCCCTGATGATGCAATAATGTATCATTAGAATCATGGAATTATCGTATTCTAAATTAAATGATCTCCTCCCAATCTCCCCTATTTTGAGCAAAGGATTAGCGTCACCTCTTAGCGCCACCATAACCATGTGTGTGTGTGTGTGTGTGTGTGTGTGTGGTTAGCGTCACCATAACCACGTGTGTGTGTGTGTGTGTGTGTGTGTGGTTAGTGTCACCTCATAACGTCACCATAACCGCGTGTGTGTGTGTGTGTAACATGTGTGTGTGGTTAGCGTCACCTCTTAGGGTCACCACATGTGTGTGTGTGTGTGTGTTTAGCGTAGGGTGACCATATGTCCGGATTTCAGGAGGACAGTCCGGTTTTCGAGCCCTTTGTCCGGACCTCTCTCGTGCGTCCTCATTTTTGCCCTTTTTTCCCCATTTCGGACCCTTGGCAGCCACCGTTGCACGCATCACAACAGAACCCTAATCATCTCATGTAGAATTAGCAAAACCCTAATCATCTCATGTAGAATTAGCAAAACCCTAATCATCTCATGTAGAATTAGCAAAACCCTAATCATCTCATGTACAATTAACAAAACCCTAATCATCTCATGTCTTTTGGTCTTGTGTGTGTGTGTGTGTGTGTGTGTGTGTACATACCCAGCACACAGAGTGGTTTCCTGATGAAGCGCAGTCGGCCTCTCCAGCCCTGATAGCGACAGCAGCATCCTGCAGCCCAAACCCTCAGAGCAAACTCAGTACCGAACAGCACGATGGTGAACGTCTCCTACACACACACACACACACACACACACACACACCCTCAGAGCAAACTCAGTACCGAACAGCACGATGGTGAACGTCTCCTACACACACACACACACACACACACACACACCCTCAGAGCAAACTCAGTACCGAACAGCACGATGGTGAACGTCTCCTACACACACACACACACACCCTCAGAGCAAACTCAGTACCGAACAGCACGATGGTGAACGTCTCCTACACACACACACACACACACACACACACACACACACACCTTCAGAGCAAACTCAGTACCGAACAGCACGATGGTGAACGTCTCATACACATACATGTACCCACACACACACATGTACCCACACACACACACACACACACACACACACACACACACACACACACACAAATTACCCATCCAAATATCTATACCTTGTCTTTCTCTCAATATTTCTCTCACTCACAAGCACACACTCTCTCTCTCTCACACACACACAGACACTATCTTACCAGTATGACGAGCCAATATGCAGACACTTTCTCATACTCCTTAAAAGTGGTTAACACTGCCAAGATGAGGCAGTCCAGAACGATCAGGAACCTGAAAAACAAACACACACACATGTATAAATGTGTTTTAGATGGTGTGTGTGTAGATGTATAAGTGTGTTTTAGACAGTGTGTGTATAGATGTATAAATGTGTTTTAGATGGTGTGTTTGTAGATGTAAGTGTCTGGATGGTGTGTGTGTGTGTATAAATGTATAAGTGTGTTTTGGATGGTGCGTGTGTGTGTGTGTGTGTGTGTGTGTATTAGGGCTGTTCGATTTTGACTAAAAATCAAATCAAATCCCGACTTTCTTTTCTCAAAATCAGATTTTCGGTTACGAATATGATAATTTTGTGAAATGTCAAAAGGCAAAGAAATTATTTCAAATATGCTGATTTTTATCGAACATTTTGAAAATAATTTCCCCATTGGGATTTAAATGCAAACATTGCTCTTATTAAACAAAAAATCCCTCAAGGGATTACTATTTAGAACAAATATGGAACTTTTGCCATCTGGCATTTCTTGTAGGCCTCTTGTAAATAACAACAAAAAACTCTCTCAACAACATCAACAACAAACAACTCCCTTTGGGTGTCCATCCCCTTGATTCAACAGAAATTAATGAATACAATGCAAAGCTTTGGTAAAATAAATGAAGCTTGGATATTTTTTTTTATCTCTGAGACGAAGATTTACACTAGCAAACACAACTATCGTAATGACCCGTGAAAGTGAAAACTCGACGCTTTACACGTCTGCTCCTGACCTGCAGGGGGCACTGTAGCACCCAGAGACATGGCAGCTCACGCCTGCAGGGGGCACTGTAGCACCCAGAGACATGGCAGCTCACGCCTGCAGGGGGCACTGTAGCACCCAGAGACATGGCAGCTCCTGGCCTGCAGGGGGCACTGTAGCACCCAGAGACATGGCGGCTCCTGACCTGCAGGGGGCACTGTAGCACCCAGAGACATGGCAGCTCACGCCTGCAGGGGGCACTGTAGCACCCAGAGACATGGCGGCTCCTGGCCTGCAGGGGGCACTGTAGCACCCAGAGACATGGCAGCTCCTGGCCTGCAGGGGGCACTGTAGCACCCAGAGACATGGCGGCTCCTGACCTGCAGGGGGCACTGTAGCACCCAGAGACATGGCAGCTCACGCCTGCAGGGGGCACTGTAGCACCCAGAGACATGGCGGCTCCTGGCCTGCAGGGGGCACTGTAGCACCCAGAGACATGGCAGCTCACGCCTGCTCCTGGCCTGCAGGGGGCACTGTAGCACGCAGAGACATGGCAGCTCACGCCTGCTCCTGACCTGCAGGGGGCACTGTGGCACCCAGAGACATGGCAGCTCACGCCTGCTCCTGGCCTGCAGGGGGCACTGTAGCACGCAGAGACATGGCAGCTCACGCCTGCTCCTGGCCTGCAGGGGGCACTGTAGCACCCAGAGACATGGCAGCTCACGCCTGCTCCTGGCCTGCAGGGGGCACTGTAGCACCCAGAGACATGGCAGCTCACGCCTGCTCCTGGCCTGCAGGGGGCACTGTAGCACGCAGAGACATGGCAGCTCACGCCTGCTCCTGGCCTGCAGGGGGCACTGTAGCACCCAGAGACATGGCAGCTCACGCCTGCAGGACCAAAACACAAACGGCAGCACATGGCCTGGAGGCCTAAAGGAGGACTAGCCCACCATCCACCTGCCCTCCATCAGCTGCCACACCTGCCCTCCATCACACCCACACCTGCCCTCCATCACACCCACAACTGCCCTCCATCAGACCCACACCTGCCCTCTACACCTGCCCTCCATCAGACCCACACCTGCCCATCACACCCACACCTCCCCTCCACACCTCCCCTCCACACCTGCCCTCCATCAGACCCACACCTGCCCTCCACACCTGCCCTCCACACCTGCCCTCCATCACACCCACACCTGCCCTCCACACCTGCCCTCCATCACACCCACACCTGCCCTCCATCAGACCCACACCTGCCCTCCACACCT
>NC_084995.1:46465942-46470942 GCF_963854185.1 Sardina pilchardus | reverse complement strand
AACTTAACTTTTAGAAAAAAATGTAGCTCTAACCAGTAGCGCCACAGCTGGGGTCTTTTAATTTCATTGCGCCTATGCCTGTTTAGTATGCTTTGGTTTGCAGAGTAATCCTCATGAACATTTAGGCTATAGTCAACTCCAAAAGTATTGGAACACATGCTTAAAGTTTAATATAAAATCATCTTTTGTAAATTGATCTTAATGCCTTAAATGAAACAATTCGTTTTTTAAGTGATGATGTAATAATGGGATAATAAATAGTTTTCCGGGTCCAACGGCTTTCAAACTCACATGTTATTCTCCATAGACAGTAAAATAAACTATTATTTTCCGCTATTCTGACTAGCCTTTAAGAAAATTGTCATCTTATACAGACTTGTTGCCTCAACCTGATCAAATCTATATTTTTCGCGGAAGCCTGCACGTTACCCATTCATATATCATCTGGCTGCATAGCTCCATACCCTTCACATACTAAGAGTTTGGCATGCTTTATGTCAGTTATTAGCTGTTAGCTAATTAGCTGGTTTCATTCTCATTGAGCTCAATGCAATTCAAACAAAAAGTGCTGGGTACATGTACCCAGCGTCCCCAGTTAAAATGAACGCATGCCTCCATTTTAAAATAACCCAGAAATAACATTTCTAAGTAGGCCTAGCATATAAATGTAGCCTAATGTCCATGACCGATTATCTAAAACCATTTTCATTCATTTCAACAATGGTTTATTGAAACGTCGTTTGATTAATTTCGCCAATCATCACCTTCATTTTAATGATTAAATGAGATTAAAGGAGTCGACTATTGACGGATATGCGGTCTTCATCATTAAATGCAGTTGAAATGCGGGTTGAAACTTTCTGCCACCTGGTGGTTGTTTGGGTACATTGCCTTAGCCTCGAAAAAAATCGGCTTGACAGCCTACGGGATCTCTTCGGGAGTGCCGTGGCAAAAGGTGCATTCTCAAACCGTACCCACTGTAGAGATTGGCATGGTGTTTTTTTCAGTTAGTCTATTAGCTGGTTTGATTTGCTCAATGAGCAATAAACTCCACATCATCACACCTCTCAAACAATGACATATGACATGTATAAAGTGTGTGTGTGTGTGTGTGTGTGTGTGTGTGTAATGAGTTCTTAAAAATATACTGAGAGGCATGGGGGATGGGGAGTGGGAATGCAGTCTCAACTGGCTGAACACAAATTACAAATAACAAATAACAAAACGTTTGACATTTATTAGTCTGTGAGCCATTACACTTCACATAATGTGAAACATGTTAGAAAAAAATTAACACACACACACACACACACATCTGTTTTATATCAGAGGTGGGACTTCTGAGTTGTCTACAAAGTCCTTGGAGACCGGTACTTCCTGTGGTTTCCGTGGCAACAGTGAAGCAGGAAGTGTATCTGCAACGATGTTAGTCAGGTCTACACACAACCCTCTACTGGAGTCTACCTCCAGCCACTGCCTGCAAACACACACACAACAAGTAGTTACATTTTAGTCATTGTAGTTTATATAACATGTTGGATTAAAGGGATATTCCGCCATTTTTGGAAATAAGCTCATTTTCCACCTCCCCTCGAGCAAAACAATTGATATTGATTCAGCCTAGCATAGATCATTGAAACGGATTAGACCAGTAGCATCTCGCCTGCTAGCATCATGTTTAAAAGTGTCTAAGATTTCCGGTAATTTTCCCATTTAAAACGTGTATCTTCTCAAGTTAGAAAGTGCAATAAGACCAACTGAAAATGTAATGTGTAATGACCGGACTATTTCTGGAAATGTTTTAAAAACCTGACCAGCCAACCCAGTTCACTTCTTAAGACCCCAGGGATGGTGTTGTGGAGGAGAGGAGTCGAAATCTGAAGTATAAGCATGCTTTAGACGTGTAAACAGACCTAACGTGATTTTTGCAAGCTAAATAAAAAGAGGTGAATGGAAGCATCTTACCGTTCACTGACATCATAGTTCAATAGAGCTTTGGACGTTGAAGGCAGCATGAAGGATACATCTATGCTGCCTTCAAAATTGGGCAAAATGAAGGTATCATATAAGGCAGCATTTTTTATTCGGACATGCAACGATGCCTTGCTCCCCCGTAAGGTGACTCTAATCACATATTATAGTTGTGATGTTTCTTAACAAGTCATGGGTGTGCTCATCTACTGCCACCCCCTGGGGTACGTGGACTGATTTCAGGGTCTAAGCGAAAAAAGATCTAAGTCATATGCCTTTCCAAACGTTTTTTCTATCCCACGGCGGTAACTTCACTTTTGCATTTGCACTGCACATTAAAAACGTACAAAATATTGGAGAGTGGAGACAGAGATGGTAAACGTAGAGCTTTACAGCAGCCTGCTGCAGTGCTGATTACAGCTCAGCGTCATAATTAACGTTGCTATGACGACAGATATATATTATTTGTCGCGCGCAAATGAAAAAAAAAATCCTGTCAGAATTCATCCCAGTTGCGACAACTTGACAAAGAAAATTTAAATCGATGGATAAATGGCTGAAACGGGTTCAGCCAGCGACAACAGAAACGTCTAAGGAGTCACCTGCTGCCGGGACAAGCTTTTCAGGTCAAAACACTATCCTAGCAAATCCTAACTCTGAAGAGAGGCCTGATGCTAGCCAAACTATTAACATGGACAGTGATGGAGACGGGGAGACACAGACTCTTCCCTCGAGACCACAAGATGGTAGGGAGGCACACTCAAAGATAAGAAAATCTAATGAAGATTACATAACTCTGGGCTTCACACACACAGGCAATGCAAATATCCCTCAGCCACAGTGTGTCATATGTGCACAGGTCCTTTCTAATAACTCGTTGAAGCCTTCACTCTTACAAAGACATCTAGAAACGAAACATGGCCATTTATAAAAGAAGCCACAGGAGTTTTTGAACGACAATTAAGGCAATTAAGACAATTAAGAGTGCTTCCTAACACCAAGAAATGTCTGATGGCGGCAGATGCTGTAAATAAGGCAGGAGTAGAAGCGTCTTACATGGTCAGTTACAGAGTGGCTAAGGCAGGAGTAGAAGCGTCTTCATGGTCAGAGTGGATAAGGCAGGAGTAGAAGCGTCTTCATGGTCAGAGTGGCTAAGGCAGGAGTAGAAGCGTCTTCATGGTCAGTTACAGAGTGGCCACACAGAATAACCTGGGCTATATGTGTTGGTATAAATGTGCTGGGCTATATGTGCTGGTATATATGTGTTGGGCTATATGTGTTGGTATATATGCACAGATGGTGCCAAAGCAATAACGGGGAGGCACAGTGGAGTGACCCGTGTACAAGCAGTGGCTCCAGATGCCACTTGGGTCCACTGTAGCGTACATACTGTAGGGAAGCGCTTGGGTCCACTGTGGCGTACAGTACATAGGGAAGCGCTTGGGTCCACTGCAGCATACATAGGGAAGCGTTTGGGTCCACTGTAGCGTACAGTACATAGGGAAGCGCTTGGGTCCACTGTAGCGTACAGTACATAGGGAAGCGCTTGGGTCCACTGTAGCGTACATAGGGAAGCGCTTGGGTCCACTGCAGCGTACATACTGTAGGGAAGCAGTTGGGTCCACTGTAGCGTACAGTACATAGGGAAGCGCTTGGGTCCACTGTAGCGTACAGTACATAGGGAAACGCTTGGGTCCACTGTAGCGTACATAGGGAAGCGCTTGGGTCCACTGTAGCTTAATGTAGGGAAGCGCTTGGGTCCACTGTAGCGTACAGTACATAGGGAAGCACTTGGGTCCACTGTAGTGTATATAGGGAAGCACTTGGGTCCACTGTAGCATACATAGGGCGGCACTTGGGTCCACTGTAGTGTACATAGGGAAGAGCTTGGGTCCACTGTAGCGTACATACTGTAGGGAAGCACTTGGGTCCACTGTAGCGTACATACTGTAGGGAAGCGCTTGGGTCCACTGTAGCGTACAGTACATAGGGAAGCACTTGGGTCCACTGTAGAGTACAGTACATAGGGAAGCACTTGGGTCCACTGTAGCGTACAGTACATAGGGAAGCACTTGGGTCCACTGTAGAGTACAGTACATAGGGAAGCACTTGGGTCCACTGTAGAGTACAGTACATAGGGAAGCACTTGGGTCCACTGTAGCGTACAGTACATAGGGAAGCACTTGGGTCCACTGTAGCGTACATACTGTAGGGAAGCGCTTGGGTCCACTGTAGCGTACAGTACATAGGGAAGTGCTTGGGTCCACTGTAGCGTACATAGGGAAGCGCTTGGGTCCACTGTAGCATACATAGGGAAGCGCTGGCCGCCAAAGGAATGTCAGACAGCCTGGCACAGGTGTTGGATGGCAGAGTAAAGATGGTTAACTTTGTCAAATCAAGACCCCTAAATTCGCGCATTTTTTCCTCCTTATGCAATGAGATGGGCAGTGACCATTTGACGCTTTTGCTCCACACTGAAGTGCGATGGTTATCCAGAAGGAAAGTTTTAGCATGCTTTTTTGAACAGAAAGACGAGCTGAAACTGTTTTTCATCGACAATCCTTTTCGCTTGTCAGTAATAATTCATCGGTTGCATGACGATGAGTGGCTCACAAGACTGGCCTATTTGGGAGATATCTTTGGTCGCGTAAATGAGCTCAATCTCGGGCTGCAAGGCCGCTCTGTGACAATATTCAATGTGCGAGACAAGATTGAGGCCACAATTAAAAGATGAACTTCTGGTCTGACTGTGTCAAAGACAGCCACATTGGCGCATTCCCATCACTGCAGGATTTTCTGTGTGAAAACGAACTGCGGTTTGCCGACAGTCTTTGTTCTACAACAAAAGCAACCTTAACTCGTTGGCCTTTCGAACGTCTACTTTCACTTTCACGCCATCCGCTTAAACTTTCCTACTTGTTAGATTTGATAACTCTTCCATAGCCTACGTGCACAAGTAAGCCTAGTTTGAGCAGACAGATAGATAGATAGATACTTTATTGATCCCCAAGGGGAAATTCAAGGTCCCA
>NC_084995.1:46453442-46460942 GCF_963854185.1 Sardina pilchardus | reverse complement strand
TTAAAAAACCTGGAAAAGTTATGGAATTTGAAAATGCCAATTTCCAGGTCTGGAAAGGTTTTGGAAAACAAAAAACACCCCAAAAGTTTTGGAAAAGTCATGGAAATTTGCTTCATCCAATTCAATTCAGAAACATATCTCATTTGGGCAGGTCATGTCTCACACTTGCGTCAGAACCGATTGGCAAACTTTTACGTTTTGAGAGCATTCCTTCTAGGTAACCATCCCGTTATCTCACGCGTCAAATCTATTATTAATGTAGCACTAGTTGATGTGAGGTTTTGAGAAATATAAGGTCATGGAAAAGTGATGGAAAAGTCATGGAAATGTTCTAGTGGAAATGTGCATGAACCCTGGTGTGTGTGTGTGTGTGTGTGTGTGTGTGTGTACCTGTAAAAGTGACAGAAGATCCATAATGTACATGCTGTGCTGGTGCACATCACCTAGTCTAACTCTGGGGAGATGAGGAGGGTGTGTATCATCGTATCTAACTCTCAACGCAACACACACACACACACACACACACACACACACACACACACACACACACACACACACACACACACAATGAGGAGGTTGAGGAGATGAGGAGGGTGTGTATCATCGTATCTAACTCTCAACGCAACACACACACACACACACACACACACACACACACACACACATACACACACACACAATGAGGAGGTTGAGGAGATGAGGAGGGTGTGTATCATCGTATCTAACTCTCAACGCAACACACACACACACACACACACACACACACACACACACACACACACACACACACACACACACACACACACACACACACACACACACACACACACACACACAACACAATGAGGAGGTTGAGGAAATGAGGAGGGTGTGTATCATCGTATCTAACTCTCAACGCAACACACACACACACACACACACACACACACACACACACACACACACACACACACACACACACACAATGAGGAGGTTGAGGAGATGAGGAGGGTGTGTATCATCGTATCTAACTCTCAAAACAACACACACACACACACACACACACTCACACTCACACTCACACTCACACACACACACACACACACACAATGAGGAGGTTGGGGAGATGAGGAGGGTGTGTATTTAACTCTAAACACAACACCCCCCATAACGCAACACAACACAACCCCCCCTTACTTGGCCCCAGTCGTGGTGTGACTGGCTGGGGCACCTGCACCGCACGCCGGCGACCCGGATTCGATTCCCGCCCCGTGGTCCTTTCCGGATCCCACCCCAACGCTCTCTCTCCCATTCACTTCCTGTCTCTCTCTACTGTCCTATCATTAAAGGCATAAAAGTCCAAAAAATATACTTTAAAAAAAAAAAAAAAAAAAAAACCTTACTTTAAACACAACACAACCCCGCCTCAACTACCCCCCCCTCCCCACTCTCAACACAACACTCACCCCCCCCCCCCCCCCCCTCATCCCAACACCACCCCACTCTCCCATCAAAGGCTGATGCACCCTCCCCCACAAGGTGACCACGGACAGTGCGGCTAAACAGTCACCAGACACTCCCCTCCTCCACACACACACACGCACACACTCCCCTCCCCCACGCACACACACACGCACAGACGCACACACTCTCCTCCCCCACACACGCACGCACGCACCCACACACACTGCATAACACAGTCCACACACACACACACACACACACATACAATACAGTCCATGCACCCACACACACTGCATATAAGACAGATTTATGACTCTTAAAATGATTTCCGTCACCATCAATCAGATTCCAATCAGGTCTATGTACACATGCATAAATACTTTACACACACACAGGCACACACACACACAATACAGTGCACACACACACACGTACACAATACAGTCCACACACATACACACACACACACACACACACACACAATACAGTCCACACACACGCACGCACACACAATACAGCCCACACACACAATACAGTCAACACAGACACACAGACACACACACGCACAATACAGTTCACACACACACACACACACACACACATACGATACAGTCCACGCACCCACTGCATATAAGACAGATTTATGACTCTTAAAATGATTTCTGTCACCATCAATCAGATTCCAATCAGGTCTATGTACACATGCATAAATACTTTACACACACACAGGCTTACATGCATAAATACTTTACAGACACACAGGCGCACACACACAATACAGTGCAGAGACACACACACACTCACACACAATACAGCCCCCCCACACACACACACACACTACAGTCCACACACTAGGGTTGTCAATCTTCCTCTATTATCCCATTTGAATTTCATTCATTATTATTTTTCTAAATTCGAATTATAATCGAATATTTAATGGTCAATTTTGACTAATTATGATTTTGATTAATATTACTATTTTTCTATCTACTCAAACTGTAAAAACTGGCTTAGCCTATGCCACTGCCACTATGACATCGTAGTTGACTTGTTTTAGGCTACGTGATAGCTGTCTTGCTAAGTAAATTATAGCCCTTTTCTGACTGAGAAACATTACATTCACGTTACGGAAATAACAGGCTCAGGGGGATTTCGTAGTGTGAAAGGTAGACGTGTTTTGGTCCCAGGTTGTCTGAAGCCGACTGCTGAACGACTGCTGCCATTTCAGTTAGCTCGTTGGCTAGTTGGCTAGTTAGCTAGCATTAGGTAAACATTCCAAAAAGACGTGCTGGCCTTACTTTCAGACGGTTTTGGTAACATAGCAACAATAAACACTTGACCGAAGTGCTGAGAAAAGGAGGGAGCTCTCAGCAGCACCTAAAGCTGTCGTTTGCTAAATATAGTCAACACTTAAGAATTATAATTTTAACATTCGAATATTCGTTCCAACAGCCCTACCACACACACACACACACACACACACACACACACAATACAGTCCACACACACACACAAACACAATACAGTCCACACACACTCACACACAATACAGTCCACTGTAAGTGCACTTCCAAAGTTCTCAGTATCTCGTTTTAAATGTCAGGACCCTCAGAAGTCTACCAATGCAGTGTGGAGTTACTTGGAACCTTTTTAATGGTTTAGAAATAGCGATTTAGCTGCATAGGCTACGTTATGCCCAACAGGTAGCTGCAAGCCTACTGCAAGCTCGGCTGAAAACGGTGTAATTCGGAATGCTAGGGGGTGAGCGAAGGTGCCTATTGGACACATGTAAGTACTCGGCAACATCGTTCAGTACAGCTAAGGTCAATTTCACACCGAACTTCTCCTTTAAGAGAGATATGGAAGAGAGATGGAGGAGTGTGTGTGTGTGTGTGTGTGTGTGTACCTTTCCTTTGACTGCAACTCGGAGGTATGTGGGCTGAACATCCACCTCCATCAGAGATGTGTCCAGGTGCCTGTCACACACACACACACACACACACACACACACACACACACACTTGAATCTGTCTGCACTCCATGAGGCTGTTCAGTCTGTCTCGACACAAACACACAAACATTGACAAAAACACTCTCACTCACTCACTCACTCACTCAGACACACTCACACACTCACACACTCACTCACTCACTCACTCACTCACTCACTCACTCACTCACTCACTCACACACACACACACACACACACACACACACACACACACACACACACACACACACACACTTGAATCTGTCTGCACTCCATGAGGCTGTTCAGTCTGTCGACACAAACACACAAACATTGACAAAAACACTCACTCACTCACTCACTCACTCACTCACTCACTCACTCACTCACTCACTCACTCACTCAGACACACACACACACACACACACACACACACACTCACTCACTCACTCACTCACTCACTCACTCACTCACTCACTCACATGCACACACACACACACACACACACACACACACACACACACACACACGTACCTGTACACATGCAAGTCCAGCTGAATGCTGTTACTCTCCTCGTCCTCCGTTAGTGTGAAGTTCAACCTGACATCAGAGTGTGGTCATGCATGGGTGTGTGTGTGTGTGTGTGTGTGTGTGTGTGTGTGTGTGTGTGTGTGTGTGTGTGGTGTTGTGTGTGTTGCAAGCAGGATTAGCAATTAGAGAATTAGCAACTGCCACAAAACCTTTCAGATTTATTTCAGCAAAAGTGAAACGTGCGTTATGTTTCATTCATGTGTGTGTGTGTGTGTGTGTGTGTCTGTGTGTGTGTGCGTGTGCGTGCGTGTGTGTGTGTGTGCAGTGTTGGGAAGGATACTTTCCAAACATATTCCGTTACAGAATACAAAATGCACGCCCAAAAATGTAATTTGTAACGTATTCCGTTACGTTACTCAATCTGAGTAAAGAATTCTAGGTAACACTTTACATTATAGATCGGTAATAAGTGGGTAATGTTATGGTAATATGTATGCAATTTAATGGTAACAATATTTTTAAACCACATATATATATATAAACCACGTGTAATTTCTAGACAATTACTGTGCAATTACCATACAACAACAATGCAAATAAGGGTTTTAAGGGTAAAATAAAATGGTAATAACTGCTGTAAATTTGAACTTACCGAAGCAATAAATATTTAGGGTTTACTTACTATGATGTAATATTTCTGTAATTACACCAACATGGTGCTATGAAGGACTAAATTACATAGTAAGTGTTATGGCACAATTACACAGTGGTCAAAGTTTTTGTAGTAGTTAGTTTGATGGTAAAATGTGACGCTAAAATCTGCTACTCGCAACAATAATTCACTTTCATAGGCTACACCATAATTCATTTTAAAACTTAAATGTAGCCTATATCTACTTAGAAACAAATAACCCATAAGCTTTTTCAATTTTAAGTTAGAATTAAAAACTCGGAGTGCAGTGCCTAGAGATGGGATTCATCGCAGGTCTAAATCAATACATGAACTAGCTTTGTTTACTGATTAGCAAAGACTTTAGCTCTATTCGAAACGGGAGGCAGCTGCCTACTGCCTCCCTCCCTAAGTAGAGAGCTCTCTCACTAGACATGACTTTAGATTAAATGCGTCGTTTGAAAATGAGGGTAGCACTCTAGAATCTTTGGTTAACACTACGGTATGACATTAGCAAAAGCCTGACGTTAAACTAAATTAGCCTACGAAAGCTAGCAGGCTAACGGTATAAAATAGTTTCACTGGCAGCTAATATATCAGACCAGACGTTATTAGTGGGTACAACCAATGGTATAACCAGATAGTAAATAGTTTATTTTCAATCCACTATCTTCAAATCCAAGCTAAATAATGTCACACAAATGACATTTTGACAGATTCAGCAGTCACCAATATCGGCAGCCATCTTTGTTTTGATTTCACAGCTGATTCAGACGTGGCCGCAAAGGATTATGGGTAGAAGGCAACTTAAAGTGTACATCGATGCTGCCTTCAAAATTGATCGTTATTCAGGAAATCTAAGATATCTTAGAAGGCGAGCGTTTTTTTCGGTTGCGAACGGCACTTGCTGCCTTGCCCTCTAGTTAGATATCTTAGAAGGCAGCAGTTTTTCCCGTTTCGAACAGAGCCTGTGTAACCGACTGGCCGAAGTAAGCAATTAATAGGTAGCCTGACGAGCCAGACCCACATCAAGATGTAGGGTCTGGACACTCACCGTAGACAGGGCGCAATCGGAGGGGTGGGATAAACAGTTGTCTTTCAAATTCCCTCCCCGCAATAGGATAACGCTAAACGAATCATCTTCTTGTTTTCAAGTAGCAGGATGCGTAACCTTCCCTCTCCACGCAATAGGATAATCCTAAACGAATCATCTTCTTGTTTTCAAATAACAGGATGCGTTACCGTCGCAACTTCTGGCCGCATGTCAGTCACCATTATGTTAAGCCCACCCACCGACTCTATACACGCTGTGATTGGAACGCTGGTGCTGGGGGTTCTCAGCTCCCTGGCTCAATGGATCGTGCCTAGACTGCCCCGCCAGCCAAATTACATTTGCTGCCGCTAGGGGCGTCTAGATTTCTAGGCTAATTAATAGGCCTACTTGGGAAAATATCTTTTGAACAGACTAACACTTACTTTATTCCAAATTTGCGGTCAGTCATTTCAGTGTCTCCGATGGCGCATCCGTAATGTGCGCTGGCTGCGTTCTGATGGGTGCAAGGTGGCTAGTGCAAGACGACGGGGCTTGGATTTAAACATGGAAACAATTTCACCTAGATTGCTTTCAGGGAATTGCATGGAGTTGCCTTAATTTATTCAGAGAGTGAATAACTTCGAAACAGAGAAGTACCGTCATGTAATCCATTGATATCAACAATGTAACTGTATTCTAAATACCAACTGTTCAAGTTGTAACTGTAATGGAATACAGTTACTCATAATTGGTATTCTGAATACGTAACGCCGGTACATGTGCTCCATTACTCCCCAACACTTTGTGTGTGTGTGTGTGTGTGTGTGTGTGTGTGTGTGTGTATGTGTGTGTATATGTGTGTGTGTGTGTGTGTGTGTGTGTGTGTGTATATGTGTGTGTGTGTGTGTGTGTGTGTGTGTGTGTGTGTGTGTGTGTGTGTGTGTGTTCGTACTTGGGTTCATTAACATTCAGCATTCTTCCGTCATCAGCTATCAGAGATCTGGTCTTCTTTGGGCTTTTCCCCCTAAAATACAGGCAGAAAAACAGCAGCTAACGTTAATACAGCAGGCAGCTAACATTAATACAGCAGGCAGCTAACGTTAATACAGCAGGCAGCTAATGTTATTACAGCAGGCAGCTAACATTAATACAGCAGGCAGCTAACGTTAATACAGCAGGCAGCTAACGTTATTACAGCAGGCAGCTAACGTTAATACAGAACACAGCTAACATTAATACAGCAGGCAGCTAACGTTAATCTGGTCTTTTTTGGGCTTTTCCCCCTAAAATACAGGCAGAAAAACAGCAGCTAACGTTAATACAGCAGGCAGCTAACATTACAGCTAACATTAATACAGCAGGCAGCTAACATTATTACAGCAGGCAGCTAACATTAATACAGCAGGCAGCTAACGTTAATACAGCAGGCAGCTAACGTTAATATAGAAGACAGCTAACATTAATATAGAAGACAGCTAACATTAATACAGCAGGAAGCTAACATTAATATAGAAGGCAGCTAACTTTAATACAGCAGGCAGCTAACATTAATACAGCAGGAAGCTAACATTAATATGGAAGACAGCTAACATTAATACAGCAGGCAGCTAACATTAATACAGCAGAGAGCTAATTTTGATACGGCCTGTTGTTACGAGTTCGATCTTGCTGTGTTGTGCAGATCTGGCTGAATCTTACTATACAATACAACACAACATGTTTTAAGGTAGCGTTAGCATTTGTATCATGAGCTAAGGTAATGTGTTTTTACCACATGCTAAGGTAACATTAGTGTTTGTACCATGTGCTAATCCTGCGTTTGAGTGCAATGGGACGATGGACTTATCCTACCTG